>NW_015164677.1:504593-532145 GCF_001447785.1 Gekko japonicus
AATCCCATTCAATGTTTCATTCCAACATGCTACCAATCAAATGGAGTTTGCAATGGTATCAGTTTGCATAAAAACAATTAAGATTTATTTGATGGCATAGACAGACAGTGAACAAAAGGGCTATAAATTTCAGAGTTTCATTGTAAAGACAAACAACAACCTTGTAAAGGGGCTAATACACATAGTTCCCAATTTTGCAATGTAAAATATGCACGATGGACTCCTCTGTGCATCAGCTTTGGAAGTGCATGAGGCAAAGCACTTCTGATTTCTCCCAAAGGGTTATTGTGAATACCAATGTACTTATTCCATCTTGCAATTGTTAGCAACTGGGCCTCTTTGCTTTCATGGCCTTTATCATCTTCCTTCAAAGATAGAACTAGGAATGTGATAATTGGCTGTTCTTGAGAACCTATGCCCCATTGGATGGGAGGGGGGAGCCAGGAGTGATGATGTAGTCTTCTGGAGGGTTCTCGTGAAAATGTGTCCTGATTGGATTGTTACCGACACCTGACGCCAGTTGACTCAAGACTATGATTGAGCAGCCCTGACCCAGATAGCCCAGGCAAGCCCAATCTCATCAGATCTCAGAAGCTATAACCCTGGCAAGTACTTGGAAAGATGACCTCCAAGAAATACCAGTGCTGAGATGCAGAGGCAGGTAATATAAGCCACATCTCTGAAATGCCAGAATTCAGAAGAAGACTTTTAAAACAAATCATTAATCAGTCAGTCTTTGAACACATAGAAAGGACAACTGTGATTTTACTAAGAGCCAGAGTGGGTTTTTCAAGAACAAGTCATGTCAGACTAACCTTATCTCTTTTTTCAAGGAAGTTGCTACCTTGCTGCAATGAAGGGAATGCTGTAGACATAGTTTATCTTGATTTTAGTAGGGCTTTTGATAAGGTTCCACATAATATTATTGTTGACAAATTGGTAAATGTGGTTTGAATACTATTACTGTAACTAGTTGACAGATCACACCCAAAGAGTGCTTGTAATGGTTCCTCATCCTCTTGGAGAGGAGTGACAAGTGGAGTGCCTCAAGGATCTGTCCTAGGACCTATTTTGTTCAACATTTTTATAAATGTTTTGGATGAAGGGATAGAGAAAATGCTTATTAAATTTGCAGATGACACTAAATTGGGAAGGGTAGCAAATATGATAGAAAACAGAGTCAGGATACAGGATGATCTTGAAAGGCTGGAAAACTGGGCTAAAACAAATAAAATGCATTTCAATTGGGATAAATGTAAAGTTCTGCATTAGGTAGGAAAAATCAAATGCATAAGTATAGGATGGAGGGAGACTTGTATTGGCAGTAGTATGTGCAAAAATGATCGAGGGGTCTTACTAGACCATACACTGAAAACGAGTCAGCAGTGTGATGTAGGAGCTAAAAAGGCAAATGTGATTTTGGGTTGTATCAACAGAAGTATATTATCCAGATCACGGCTTCGATCACACAAGACACTGCGGGCAGAAAGCGAGGCTGTTTGCCCCGGGGCGAACTGACGTGCATTTGTGTGATCAGACTTCCAATAGCCTGCCCCACAGTTCCGGTTTTAGTCTATGCCTTTTTTCGACACTCCTGCAGTGCGAAACGACACCCCGATGACGACTCTGGGATTTTAGACACATGTGTCTGTCTGATCAAGCCCCGTTACTCCATGGGGGAATTGGTAAATATAATTGCACCCCACGTGAAGTAATGGTATCGCTTTACATAGCTCTGGTTAGACCTCACCTAGAGTATTGTGTTCAGTTCTGGACACCACAATTTAAGAAGGATATAGACAAGCTGGACCATGTCCAGAGGAGGGCAACAAAGATGGTGAGGGGTCTGGAGGCCAAGTCCTATGAGGAAAGGTTGAAGGAGCTGGGTATGTTTAGCCTGGAGAGGAGATAACTGAGAGGTGATAACCATCTTCAAGTACTTGAAGGGCTGTCCTATAGAGGATGGTGTGGAGTTGTTTTCTGTTGCCCTAGAAGATCAAACCAGAACCAGCAGGTTGAGATGAAATCAGAAGAGTTTTCAGCTATACATTAGAAAGAACTTCCTGACAGAGCAGTTCCTCAGTGGAATAGGCTTTCTTGGGGAGGTGGTGGACTCTGCTTCTTTGGAGGTTTTTAAGCAAAGGCTAGATGGCCATCTAACAACAATGCTGATTCTGTGAACTTAGGCAGATCATGAGACGGAGGGCAGGAAGGGTTGTCTCAGTGCTTAGTTCTCATGGCCCTTTCTTAAATGCCCAGGGAAATGCTGATCGCCACTTTGGGGTCAGGAGCAATTTTTCTCCATGCCAGTTTGGCTGGAGAGCCTGGAGGGTTTTTGTCATCTTCTCGGCATGAAACAAGCGTCACTGGGTGTGTGGGAGGGAGGTATTTGTGAATTTTCTGCATTGTGCAGGGAGTTAGACTTGATGACCCTGGAGATCACTTCTACCTCTATGATTCTATGACTTCCAGGCTCGCAAGCACACACACACACAAATACTCACTAAAAACAAATAAATAAACAAAAAATACTATAATTGAACTAGAGTCTAAGTAGAGAAGGCTAACTTTGGAGACTTTTGGTGAGCTGAGGCCTGAACTATGATGTGCTCGCATTGCAATGCATGGCTACGTAGAGAATGCTTAAGCCATTACCTCCACCTTTTGGAACTTTGCACCATCTAATGCTAGGTATAAATGTGTTAGATAGTAAAAGTTAGCTTTTCTTATTTTCTTCTGCGGAATTTTTAGAGTGATGTGTTGCCTAGAAACAGAAACTATTTCTGAAAGTATTTAATAAACTTCATGTATTTTTACAAAGGACTGGTTTCTTGTGTACCATGCCCTGGAAACCAATGGGGTTCAGGTTTGGACTTCTTGACAAAGTGGAAAACAAGGACATACTTCCTCCCTACCACACACAGTGTCTGTTGGTCCTGGGGTGGGGGGGAAGCAGGCGTCTCATTCCTCATTCTTTTCACTAAATGCTTCAGTAAGACAGGAAGTAAAAGCACATGAAGACAACCCCACACGCAGCACATTAAACTGCATAAAATGCTTCATTCCCACCCCATGTCAATCTGTGGAGCATCCGCTGACACAATATATGATATTGGTGTGCAGCTAATGAAAGTGCACTACTGATTCAGCTCCTTTGGTTTAAAAATATGATTATCAGAAAACACAAACAAACATATCTTCAGAATGCTACTCAGGTTAAAAATGTATGAACAATTTACCAGGATTACATGCACAGATGTCCTCCAAGTTAACAGTGGTGGTTCCTCAGTGCAGAAACTTTCTTCTGACAACTCCTCAGGGGGCACAGAGCACACTGGCTGCTGTTCTTCAAAGGAGATGCTTCATGACAACTTCTTTGGCTTCATGCTAGCATCTACTTTCAAAATGCTATTCATTTGTGAAATGGGGCAATATGAAAGGGGCCTCTCTTGATGACCCTGTGTACAAGAAATCCATTTATTCAGCATTGAATGGGCAATATGAAAGGGGCCTCTCTATGTACAAGAAATCCATTTATTCAGCATTGAAGAAACATCTGTGATCTCATTGAACTGCAGAATGCCCTCAATCAACTACTCAATGACCTGCAACACTAGAACATTCATGGGCTTACCAGGTATTCCCTCTGTACCTTTAGTCCACCAGATTCCCTCTGCACCTTTAAGTCCATCATTGAATTGGAAAGCTTGGCAACCACAGTTGGTCTGGTTTGTGTCTCCGACTGCTGCAGCAAGCAAAACTCTATGTGTGCTGCAGTTTCAATGTGTTGCAGGTGGTATTGGAAACTGTCAATGGAACATGTCACTCACAACCACAATTCTCTTTTGGAAGTGGGAAAGATATGCAGCAATGTTCAATACGTTATCAAAGGAAAACTGTAACACCTGAAACAGTTTGTTAGACTACAAGTTTCTAATGGTGCACAAGTGGTACTGCTTCCTGGGAGCAATTAATAAAAACATTTAGCACATGTTTCAGCCATTGTATCACTGTGCACCACTGTCAGGAAACTATGGTCAGTCATGCTGTATCAAATATTAAATCCTGCATGTGCTTGCATCTATGGGTGGTACCAAGAGCCACAATAGGCCTCCAGATCCAAATTCCCAATTTCACACCTTCCAGACCCAAACATCACATGAAAACAAATCACATAACTCACCTAACTTCATGGACAGCTAACAATAACTAAGAATGCTGCCTGCCCCCCCACCACCACCCGGTCCCACTTACTGTATAGAACAATTTTCTAGCATCTGAAGCAGAGCATACTGTGCCTTAGGACACCTTCATTATTCTTACCCTTCACACATTTCACACACACTTTTTCTGGCTGTAGCACAGAAGAAAGAAGAATACATCTCAGGAAAATGGTGCACTTTTCCAGAGTTCACAAACAGATTCTCAGCAAGAGTTATCAAGATATACATTTTGCAGATGGCAAGATACTGAGGTTGATTGACAAATTACTTACTTATATGGACCCAAAATACAGGGAAAAGGCCCTTAGACCCAAATGCCATTTTTGCCCCACATATTGTTCCAAGCCATCCTCCCCAGCATGTATATACTTGCGCAGAATCAGATGGAGAAAAAATAGGCAGGGCAAAAATAGAAAGGTGTTTGCACAAAAAAAGCAGAAAAGAAGTCTCCCCCCCCCTTTCATTATAATGAGCCGTGATTCAAATAGCACCAAATTATGAATGAGGTGAAGAGAACTGACAAAGAGAAATTTTTTTCTCCCTCTCCCAAAATACTAGAACTTGAGGGCACCCAATGAAGCTGATGGGTAGCAGGTTCAGGACAGACAAAAGGAAATACTTCTTTATACAGAGAGCACTTAAAATGTGGAATTTGCTGCCAGAGGATGTAGTGATGGGCCACAGGAATAAACAGCTTTGAAAGAGGATTAGATAGATTCATGGAAGATAAGTCTATCAATGGCTACTAGCCATAGTGACTGAAGGGAACCTCCACATTCAGAGGCACTAAGACTCTGAATCCCAGAGCCAGGAGGCAACATCAGGGGAAGGCCTCAGCCTCTATGCCTTGTTTTTGGCCATCCAGAGGAGCTGGTTGGCCACTGTGTGAGACAGGATGCGGGACTAGATGGACCACTGGTCTGATCCAGCAGGACTCTTCTTATGTTCTTATGTATGTTCTTAAAGCTTTCATTTCCAAGCCACAGTGGCCTTTCCTTTGAAGGGCCTTGATGACTTGACTGTCTGGTTCTTGTGGAAGGCATCTTGTCGCTTTAAAAAAGGAGCTCAGAGAAAGCTGAATCTTTTTTAATACATGACCTTGCTGCTACTGCCAACTTATTTAGGTAGAGCTGCTTTGCTTCCAGTCATTCCCATCTGGCTGAGTGGTGTGCCCGTGTGTTCCCCTCCCCTTTAAAATTTGGTTTGCTGTCATCACCTGCTGTTCAGTTCTTCTTTGCCCTCTTCCTGCCTCTTCAAGGCTGCCTTGCTCACTTTCCTTCCCATTCTAACTTCAGGCATGCATGCTAGCAGTGTGCTGAGACACTTGCTTTATTTCTGGAATGATGCAGAAAGTGTGTGGGAGTGAAGGAGTCAGGCTGCAGCACCAGCCTCAAATGATGATCATGATCAACAAGCGCAATCAGGATCAGTAGCTACTATGCTGTGCTGCTCTTCTTTTTTTTTTAAAAAAACCAACACATTAATTACTAATCAGACACTTAAACAATCCTCTCAGAACTTTAGCTGTATACTAAATTCTCATTAATTTCCACATTACACAGCAGTAGTAATAAGAATTACAAGAGACACACTTTTTGTTACGGTTCCAAAGTAGATAATGGAATGATCAATAAATGATCCGTATCTGCTATCTTGTGATGTTAGCTAGGGGTATATGCTTAAAAAAAAACATATTAATTACAGATATAGATTTCAAAGAGAGCACTGGTACTGTTATTCCAATTTGGGTGGGGGTTATTATTAGCACCATTCTGGGATTTGATGTGGGGGCAGCTGAACCTTGAATTTCAAGTCTGACTTTTAAAATCTTGTCCCCTATCACTTTCAAAGGCAGCAGAGAAGGGAAGGAAGGATCAAACTGGTCCAAACTCATTTTGCTGGCATTGTACCCACTGGCAGCTTTTCCCCACCACTGGCATCAGAGGGTCATTGTTGCCTTTGGGCAGACCTCATCTACCATCCATAAATTACTGCAAGGCAGCCAAGACCTACAGGACTCTAGGAGCCCACCAGCTAGGTAGCCCACCATTTTCTGGCTAGAAGGGGATGATGTTGGCTGAAATCCAGACTGGTTTGGTCCTTCCTTCCATTTCAAAATTTAAAGGGACTTTGGGGGAGGCCAAGTCTACCTGATCCTCTCAGCTGTTAGTTGATGTCTCTTAAAAGACTGTTCTCTGTGTGGTTGGTGTGTGTGTGTGGTCATTTAAGATTTAAAGGGAAGAGAGACTCTGGTCCCTGCCACACAGCAGGGAAAACACCGGCCAAAGTGCGGCAAATTAGAGCCACACCAAAATAGAGACGACGCGGTGGGATCCCACGGATCCCCTTAGCCACGGTGCCGTTGCTCCCCGGCACGATCAGATGCCATGGAGGAAGACACAGTCAGGAGGGGGAGGCTGCCAAACTGTGCATGCCTGAGCATGCACAGTTTGGGCTGGAGCCGGGGATGAGCCGGCGAAAGGACGTGCCGGCAATCCCATGGCCGGCTTTGATGCGGCCGTCTGGGATGAACCACCACAGTAGGTGGTTCCTTTTTGCAGCGGGGTTTTGGGTGGAAGGGGTGGCTCGGGGACGCAAGCACAACGCTTCCCAGATGTTGCGGTGGGATCGCGCCCATTTGCTTTGCCCCCAATCCGTCCCTCTACCGGCCCAAAACCTCTTGTGTGACCGGTGCCCCCTCCTAACTGAGCACAAATGGCTTTTTCTCTTTCCATCCCTTCCTCCCTAATCCTAGCCTTCCCAAAACAGTTCTGAGATTCCAGGAGATTAATTTCTGTTGCTCCTGGAATGTTGGGAATTATGTGGGGCACTTTGGGTATATCTGAGCCAATCCGAGGCAGTGATTTTTAGGTCTATTGTTGGCCTGGGTATACTCAAATACACATCCCTAATGGTAGGCCTGATTTAAACAGTATGTAGGATGTACAAGTAAAATGTACCCATCTGCTTGCCAATATAGTTGGCTGCACATTTCCACCAGTTCTTCAGCCACTATGTGTGTGTGTGGTGTTAGCATGGTGCTGGACTGGACTACAGATCTTTGGCACACTAACAGTGCCCATGTAGGCAAAACAACAGAGTTTCAATAAGATGCCCAAAATGTTCCCTCTGTGGTATTACATGTATCTGAATGTATGGAATGCCACAAAAGAAATGTTTTCTGCATGCTCAGTGTTTCATTTAAATCAAGCCACAATAATACTGTTTAAAAAAGTGTAGGTTCTGAATGGAAAGTGCTGGTGAAGTATATGGTAAATCTTTTGTCAACATCACTATATAGCAATGGGGAGAGGCTTTTTCTGTTAATCTGGGCTTTTCATATTTCCTTATTGTCTATGAGCACTCAAGCAGAGAAAACCCAAACCAATGCCTCAGACCATACAGAGGTCTAATTAATAATTGAAGCTCTCTGTTATAATACTTGACAATAACAGTGAGAACGAGAATCAGAGGGGGCACTCAAGGTGTGCAAAAAGTCAATTCTGATTGTATTCTTGTATTGTTTTAATATAAGAATGTGGCTAGTCATATGAGGAAGGTAATCCAATCATCATTACTAAATATCACGGTTCCCCTTCCTACCCAACTAGGATGACATTCTCAGCCAAAAATTTAGAACTCAGGGACCTCAACTGTGTCCTTTCCCATATTTTACTTCATTATGCTCTACTGCTTTCAGCATTTCTTCCCAAAGAAGGCGTGTAACAACATAAGGTGTGGGTAGGAAGCTAGTCCCATTGACCAACTGGTTTTGTTTAAAAATACAGAGAGAGAGAGAGAGAGAGAGAGAGAGAGAGAGAGAGAGAGAGAGGAGAGAGAGAGAGAGAGAGAGAGAGAGAACTTTACATGTGAAGAGGACAGCCATAAATATTAGCCCCCTTCCTGTCAAACAAGGCTTTTAGGAATATAGAGTAAAAACCACCAAGCCTAAATTAGTGGTTCTCTTTCTCACATAGACAGAGGATCTCATCATCAATAATCTCTCATAAACTAAGTATGTGCAAGTATGTGTGTGCATGTGTGCATTTGCCCCTTACTTTGGGGGAAAGGGTTAAGTCTCTACATCTATCTCCTCCCCTACTAGGCAAGAGAGGGCAAGGCATCACTTCAGTTTTTGCACCATCTAAACCTCTGCTCCATACCGATTAGTGTTTAAAATGAGGGAACTGTCTGTGGTGGGGGAGAGGAAGAATACAAAGCCCATAAGCTGAGAGGAGAGCCTTTATTCCTCCTAGGCAGCCCGTCTGCCAGCATGTACAAGCAAAGTGTTTGCACACCCAAAGATGCAACCCCAGAGAAAGAAATAGCTCGTCTCAACACATATGCTTATACAGAACCAGAGATCCTTCCATTGCAAGTAAGAAGGTACAATGATCAGTGAAAAGTGGAAATTTTGCATACAGAAATGCCAATTGGGATTTGGGGAAATTAGTTAACTATTATGGTTGGCCATTCCAATGTACCATTCCAAATTACATTACATTCTACCAGGGGTTGTTTCGTAGAAAAAGAGCTAGGGGAACTCACTAGCATAACTCATTAGCATATGCCACACCCCCTGACATCACCGGAAGTGTGTCATAAGGCCACACCCCCTGACATCACCAGAAGTGTGTCATAAGGCCACACACCCCGCCCCCAACAGTCCCGGCCGCCACTGCCCGCCCTGCCGCTCCAGGTGGACCTGCAAGGCCGGCGGGAGTGCAAGGAAGCCCCGCGAAGGCCCTCCCTGGCCCCAAGCAGGCAGGGGTGCGGAGAGGCAGGGAGGAAGCAACTTACCCTCCCTCTTCTCCTGCCTCCACCTGGCTGAATGAGGGCCGGAAGCTTCATCATGTGCCCTGCCCCCGTACCTCACTCGGGGGAACTGCGATCCCCCGCGATCCCCCCCGAAATGACATCTGCATTCTACTATTCTACTTTCTATTATTCTACATTGTACTATTAGAATGTATTTCTCTAGTCTGGTGACAGGGGAGAAAACTACTCAGCAAATTGCCCCACTTCAAAGAAGAAGATGTAACTTTGCCTCCATGTTTGAGAGGAGACGGATGGAGCGTGTCAGTTAATTACTCTCAGCATTCCACAATCAAGGATACATCTGCCCATCAGTTATGTATTGGGACTGAAACATCCCAGGACTGTTCTACCAGAGACTGGGTGAGCTTGGAGCCCAAGAACAATAGCCCACCAGGACTCTGGAAGTAATCAATCAAGTAGTAATGTTATGTAAATAGCCTATCGTTGTAAGTGGGGTGTTTGGGCATGGCAATTGCATGCTATTTAAACAGGGCTATCGCCCTGCAGTTTAGTCTTGTACTTGCTGAAATCACTAATAAAGTAGAGCTGATCACTAGTAGTGGGGTTTGCTCATTCAAGGAACCCAGTATTTAACACCATCAATCTCCAATTTTGACATATTTATTTCCTTCACTATGTCTTCCCCCAGAATTAAACCCAAACAAATGGTAACTATATAAACTAAACTTGTTATTCCTATTTGGTCCTTGAATCTGTTAAACATCTTCATTATGCTGTATGCTAATTTACTTCTCACCCTCTACTTATATGTACGGACTGGTAATTTCCATTTCATTGTATCTGAAGAAGTATGCAAAAGCTTATACCTTGAATAAAACTCTGTTGTTCCTAAAGGTGCCACTGTACTCAAACTTTGTTCTGCTGCTCCAGACCAACACAGCTACCCACCTGAATATATCCAAAAAGCAGTTTTTTATGAGCCTGCTGTTACTGTTGATGAATATTCAGCCTATCCACATACTACCTTCTGGCCTTTGTGCCCTACTTTCACTCAGGGTTGCAAGAACATCAATTACCTTTTTCTGCAAGTCTGGAAAGCTCAGATCTGAGAATACTCTCAACATCTTCTCCTTTTTCCTGCTTTCTTGTCCCCAGATCCTTTCCAGTGCCACTTTGTCATAAGACCCTTTTAACAACACCCAATTTCTTCCACTTCTGTTTGCCCCAATCCTCTGCATGCTCTTCCAACTACCTCAACCATCCTTCTCCTTATAGCCGTTCTCTCTTAGCTCCAATGTTGTTATTTCTCTAATGTAAAACTACCATGGACGTTTGTATCTTTGTAAAGCAAGGCAATATTTTCCTCTCCCTTTGGAAGGTGGCATCTTTGAATCCATGGAAAGAGAAGGGAAATGGTGTTATGGTAAATCTGCAGTTTGACTTGTAAGTTAGAGAGAATCAGGCAAAACACTGAGAAGTTTTGAGGTGGAGTGTAACTGAGTTGGAAGTATTATTCTAAGGTGGGACTATGGAAGCTGAGCAGTTGCTCCCTTCATAAATCTGATGTAGGAGGAGTAGTTTTGTTTCCTGATGTAGGAATCTACTTTTTCTTGACATATAAATCTCCCTTTATAAATAAAAGCCGAATGGTGGTGACACTTCTCTAGAACATTCCACACGCTCCAAAATCAGTTCATTCTCTGATCTGTCATTCAGAGGGTCTCCCTATCCACTGGCTGCTTTGCCTGAGTCCTGCCTCCAACATTCTAAACATTTTGCTAATCCTCTCCCCCCCCCCAGAGGTTATTTGCATATGCAGCCTCATTGGCCTCTGCCTCGGAACACAGAGGTGATTTGCATATGCGACTTGCTTGGCTTTTGCCTCTAACATTCTAAACAGTTTTGCTGTTCTGAGGTAAAATGTGTCCAATCTCCAGGTGAGGGCTGGAGATCACTCAGAATTACAACTGCTTTCCAGATGGCAGAGATCAGTTCCCCTTGAGAAAATGGTATCCTTATATGCTGCTGAGGTGGCCCCTGTATGTGACGTAGCAGTCAGGGCTTCAGAGCACGGGAGAGGCTGCAGGTGTGTGGGGGGTGGAAAGCTGAAGAGGGAGGGGGAAATAAAGGTAGGTTGATGATTGGCTGGGAAGGAGATAGGGTTGCCAACTCCAGGTGGGAAATTCCTGGACATGTGAGAGATGGAGCCTGGAGAGGGTGAGGTTTCAGGAGGCGTGGGACCTCGGACAGGTACAAAGCCATAGACTCCACCCTTCAAACCAACTATTCCCTTCTGGGGAACCATCATTGCCAATCACCAGGTGAGGGCTGGAGATCACTCAAAATTACAACTGTTCTTTAGGTAGCAGAGATCAGTTCCTCTGGAGAAAATGGTGGACTCAGTGTCATTCTACCCTTCTGAGGTTGCCACAGCAAATTGACACTGAGTGTCCAAGGCCGGGGCACCCGCCCAGAGCCTCTTTCTAGAGGCCATTGTATTTATTTCCACAACGGGCCTTTTTCCTAGTTTATAAATAAAACAAGATATCACAAAGACAACTATGCATATGACTGCAGCAAACCCTCTAATGCTACCCCTCAGCATTCAGAAAAGGGGAGGGGTGTTATAATATTTCAATACTATATAATGATTGTAAAATGTTACTACACTACTGCATTAAAATGTTGTTGCAAGCACTACAGTTAATCTGCAGTTGTTACAGCCAAATTGTTATTTCTAAAACAATATATAAAAGTTTAGATTCAAGCAAACTTTATATGCTGTAATTAAGGTGTTAGAAGGTACTTAAGTGCATAATGGTTTCATGTAAGAAATGATGAAAAAGAGACATGGGTATTAATGAAAAATCATAACAATACCCTTTATCTTATTTGGTACATATCAAAATGATCCCCAAACCTTTAAAAGTCTCCAACACTAAGCAGGCTTAAATTGGAGCATGCCAGTTTAAGTATTTTAGGGATCATACATATCCTTTTTTATGTTCTAGTTTTGCAAATGCTGTTACTTTACAATTTTGTAGCCTAATCCTTTTCTCCATTCAGTATGATAGAGGCTATTATTGCCTGTTCCGTTATGCAGCAATACATTTTCATCTCTACTGAAGTGTTATATCTTCAGGCTTTATTTTCATACATGTATCCATAGCCCAAATCACAACAACCACGAAACAATTGGACACCCATCTTCATAACTGAGAAAGAGAAGGTGTCACAATGACTGGTGAAGACAGAGGAGGCTAACACATATCATTCCACTTCTTCAGAGAGAATTATTGGACCTTCCAGAATGATCTTCACTTTATTCTGCTGCCCTGAAAGGTCTTCTCTCTTCCACTTTTAATATTGGATTTTCTGTGATTCTCCTGACCACAGTGCCCCACTACTTCATCAATCAGCACAAAAACCATGAAGAGAGTCAAGAGGAAAAAAGCATTTTTAAAAAGATGTCACTTCCATAAAAGTTAGAAATTTATTGCTTCAGTCTTCAGAACTGACCTGATTCTATCAGAGAATCTCTATGCTGGTCTGCGTAGGTTTGACAGAAAGGAGGGAGAAAGAGGATACATCTGGAAAACAAAGTGCCATATAAGTATGTTTATTTCAATCTTATTTGAAGTGAAGCAGCATGTCGTATTTTCAGATAGTTTCATCTACATACATACTGATTTAAGTTAATTTTCCAACTCATTTAGAAACAGTCATTCTTGTTCTCAGTTACAATTTAATCAGTGCAGCAATTACAGATAAAATAACGAGGACCCACAAGGACTCACATGGGGGACATCACCCCTGATGGTCCTTCTGCCCACACTACATTTTCCTCCATCCCTCCATGTCACAGAACGTGCAGCTTCTCTCCTTTCCTTGTTTCCCTCCAGCCTACCCATCTCACTTTGTACCATCTGCCAGTTTAACTCCAGTCCATCCTTTCTTCCTTCACAGCTTGTCCCCCATCCCTGCTTACTTCCCTACTACCGGTTACCATGACCCTCAATTTTGCTCCAGTTCTCTTTCCTTCCATTCTGTCCTCTCCTCTATCTTCACTTCCTCAATTCTTCTTGTCTAGCTTCTCTTTTTCTATCCTTTACTACTTTCACATTGACTTCGTAAATATGTGCTTGAGTCATGCTGTAGAAATCTGGTTCCTAGACATCATAAATGACTGTGCACTGGAACAGTTGATCAGAGAACTAACTAGAGGGGCAGGGATCTTATTTATTTATTTGTTTGTTTGTTTATTTATTTAATTTGTATCCCACCCTTCCTGCCAGGCAGGCTCAGGGCGGCTTACAGCATATGTATAAATATAAATATATTAAAACAGCGAAATACATTAAAACAGTAATAAAGTTAAAACCAAAACATGTGCAAACAAGTGAATGGGGCTGAAGACTTGGTGCAAGATGTAAATGCTGTTGCACCAGCTGGGAGCAGTGAGCACAATAGTATTAAGTTCAGCATTCATGTCAATGGAAAGTGACCCCCAAAATCCAAATGTGTAACATTTAATTTCAGAAGAGGGAACTTTATAAAAATGATGGGAATAGTTATAAGGTAACTGAAAAGGAAATACAGGAGACTCATATCCCCAGAGAATGCTTGAAAGCAATATAGACCACACTAATTGAAGCCCAGATAGAATGCATTCCACAGGTTAGGAAAGGCACTGTCAAGTCTAAAAGACGTGCTAGACCTACTGGAGAAATTAAAAACAAATAAGTTTCAGGTCCTGATGGCATATACCCGAGAGTTCTTAGGGAACTCAAATGTAAGATTATTAATTTACTAATCCATATATGTATCCTATCACTAAAATCAGCCACTGTGCCACAAAACTGTAGAGTAGACATGTTTTATAAAGGGGTCCAGAGGGGAACCAGTTAGTTTAACATCTGTCCCAGGCAAATTAGTAGAAACAGTCATCAAAGATGACAAGGCATCTCACCAAAAACTCCTGAGTAAATTCAGAAGTCATGGGATAAAAAGATAGGGTTTTTTACAAATTAAAAATTCCTTAAAAGATAGGAAGAAATAGGAATAAATGGACAGCTGTCACAAGTAGGCAGTGGGGTCCCACACTGGAGCTGGTAATATTTAATTTCTTCATAAACGATCTGGAACCAGGGGTGAGTAGTTCACTGGCTAAATTTGCATATGACACTAAATTCAGGATGGTGAAAAACAAGGATGATTGTGAAGAGCTTCAAGAGGATCTCCACAAATTGGGTTGAATGGACAACAAGGTGGCAGATGAAGTGTAATGTTGGTAAAGTATATGTTTATAGAATCATGGAATCATAGAGTTGGAAGGGATCTCCAGGGTCATCTAGTCCAACCCCCTGCACAATGTAGGAAATTCACACCTCCCCCTCCACACCTGCAGTGACCACCATTCCACACCCAGAAGATGACAAAAAAACCCCTCCAGAATCCCTGGCCAAACTGTCCTGGAGAAAAACTGCTTCCTGACCCAAAAGTGGCAATCAGCATTTCCCTGGGCATGTAAGAAAAGACCACAAGAACTGAGCATTGATGCAACCCTTCCTGCCCTCCCTCTCATGATCTGCCTAAGTACATACAATCAGCATTTCTGTCAGATGGCCATCCAGCCTCTGTTTGAAAACCTCCAAAGAAGGAGAGCCCGCCACCTCCCGAGGAAGCCTGTTCCACTGAGGAAGTGCTCTGTCAGGAAGTTCTTCTTAATGTTTAGACAAAAACTCTGCTAATTTAATTTCAATCCGTTGGTTCTGGTTCGACCTTCTGGGGCAACAGAACACAATTCCACCTTCCTTATGAGGAAAGGTTGGAGATTTTGGGATTTTTCAGTTTAGAAAAGAGACTAAGGGTGGAAATGATAGAGATTTATAAAATTATGTGTGGGTTGGATAGAGCTGACAAAGAGGATTTTTTCTCCCTCCCCCAAAATACTAGTACTCGAGGGCATACAATGAAACTGACAAAAAGGACAGAAAAAAAGAAATACTTCTTTACACAATGAGTTATTAAAATGTAGAATTTGCTGTCAGAGGATGTAATCACAGACAGCTTTAGAAGGAGAATAGACAGATACATGGAGGATAAGTCTATCACAGTGCAATCTTAAACAGGTCTACTCAGAATCCTACAAGTCTATTCAGTGGGGTTTACTCCCAGGGAAGGGCTTTTAGGATTTCACTGTCAGTTCCAGAAGGCAACATCAGGGGAAGGTCTATGCTTCTATGTCCTCTTTTTGGGCCTCCAGAGGAACTGTTTGGCCACTTTTTGAGACAGAATGGTGGGCTACATGGACCACTGGTCTGATCCAGCAGGTCTCTTTGTTTTCTCATGTTCCTGCTTGACCACATTTTGTCCCTCACAATTCACCCTAATTTTCAAAGTGAAACTGCAGCAGCCATTTTGAATTAGTTAGGCAACCACAACAATGTAAGCAATTCAAGAAGTGGCTGCCCAGATTCCTTCAGGAAATCTTGAGAGGACTCAGCACTTTAAAGCTTTTTTCTTTATGTTTCCTAACCTCCACCCCCCTTTCAAATTAAGATTCCCCTCCCACAGCCCTGGCCCCATTGTGTATGTTTTTTGATCTACAGCCTGGGGCCAAGTTCAGAATAAGATATATAGATGATAGCAGAGAAAGAAAATCAGCCATTGACATAAACAAGAGCACCAATTTTCTCTCTGAAGTCAGTTCCAGGTTTCTGCCTTCAATGTATAATTGTTGTCCATCATCACTATAATTGGTTCCACATATATCACCTATGATTGAATATGAACCATTAGTTCTTATTAGAAAAGAAGAGCTACACTGACTGCTGAAAAGGCAAACAAAGGTATTTAGGTATACGGAGCTGACTAAATCTGAGTCAGTTTGTATTTCCTATTCTGGCTGTCAGTCATTCTCTAAGAACACAGAGAGACAACAGAGCTCCTGCCCACCCGGCCATGCCGATGGTGGGTGGGGGCTGTTTTGCCATCCTGAAGAATGGGGATGGCAACAGAGTTAGGACGCTATGCGTCCTGATGTGGCGAGGGGCGGAGCCGGCCATTTCAAAGACCAAGGCTCTGCTCCCACTCTTGGCAGTTGCTCTGCATGCTTGGCTAAGCAGAGCACGCAGAAGAGAGCTGCCCGGGGTCTTGCTTATTGCGGGCCTTTGGAGTGACGTGGCCCAATTCCGTGCGGCGGTAGCGGCCTGAGTGTGTTGCCGTTGTCTGTTTCGACATTGGGGCAAGCAGCGGTTCATTTGTAGCGGCAGCGGCGGAGGCTTGATCTCTCCGACAGCAGCCTCTTTGCAGCAGCGGCCGAGTCAATGGCTATGTCCAGGGCCATAGTGACTTCGGCGGCAGTGGCAGGGGATGAGGCAGGCTCAGCAGTTGCTGTCGTGGGAGCATCGGGATGGTCATAGGCCGGCTTGTCGGGGCTGCAGCATGACAGGAAGCTGCAGGGCAGCCCTCAAAGGCTTGCCCCAACAAGTATAAATAAGAGATGCACACACATATTTAAAGTGGCATAGCAGTTTTTTCGGGGGTGGATGCCTTGCTAGGCCCCCGGGGTTTGTAGCGGTTGCAGTTGGTGAGGCTGCATTGTAGCAACTTCTTCAGAAGGCCTTTTAAGTTGACATAGTTTGCCTTTCCCTCATATTCTATTCCCCCTCTCCGGTACCGCTTGTGTGCCATTTCAAAATACAGTCTGGGCAATTGGAGGCATCCATTTGAGGGTAGCTAAAGGGGGGCAATCATCTTGTGAGGGGAGCTAGTGGGGGTGGCCATCTTGAGTGGTGCATATCTGAGTGGCCATTTTGAAAAGGTCATTCCTGAGAGGCCATTTTAAACACATTACTTGGTGGCCATTTTAGAGGAGGCTGCAGGGTTCCTGCTGGGGCCTAATCACTCTTGGGTATAGCTACAGTATAAATCATTTGGCAGAACAGGCTTTTTATTAGATTAACACTACTGATGGCTGCTAGGAAAGGTCAGGGTAAGGCCAAGGGGAAGCAGCTGGCCCCTAAGTGTCCCCCTGTGCAGCCTGAGCCAGTGGTCCCATCTGACGAGGAAGACGATGACCCAGTTAACATGGTGATTCTTCAAAGGCTTGAGGCACTGGAACAGCAGAGGGGTGCTCTGCCTATAGGGGGGTAAGAAAGCGAAGGGGGATTCCAATGCTTCCAATGCTTCGTTTCAGGCACCGGTGCTGGCCTGTTTGGCATTTTCGGAAGATAAGCAGGGGTCACTTGCAGAGGAAGATGACAACGCATCATCATCGGGCCAGCAAGAGCAGGGCACGGAGGAGCTCCAAGTGGAGGTGTATAAGGGGCCACCTAAGAAGGATGGCAAGGAAGAACACACTGACAAGAGTGTTTCCTATTGGCTATATGGCCCCTGCCCACAGGGCGCTCCTGTGTCCGCCACACACACAACACCTGCCTGTTGTACACACTATGCAGGTTGCGGGAGCAGTGTTCCACCACTGCCCCATGGGGTTTGGCCGGGATGTGGCTATCCACATCCAAGTTCGGGGTATGCAAGTTGTGTCCTATGATACAGTATCAGCAGGTGCCATACCATCTGGCGATTCTGCGCTGCCCTTAGGCGATCACCGTTCAATCGCCACGAAGGAAAAGATCCTTAAGGGGGAGTATATAGACATATTTTCCCTATTATATCGGGAATTAGAGAAAAAGGATAAGGAAGACCTTAATGAGTAGGAAAAGGAATGCTTGAAGAGATGGGTTGTGGATAGAACCGGGGCAAACTGGTTCCCGGGGTTCTTAATATATGCAACGTGATTCTGAGACACCATCCATGGAGGGCAGTTGCACTACTCCAATACATTGATATTATAAGACAGTCACTGATTTTCCAAGCCCAGCGTGGTCACAGTACGATGAAGAGTGATGTGAAAGGCCCAAGAAAGACCAACAGGGAAGCTGCCTGATCCAGTTTTGCCTCAAATGATGTGCAGTATGACTTGAATGTGAAAGACAAAGCTGCAAATATCTCTGGGGAGGCTGGGACCCTGATGTCTCTGGCTGTTCCTGGGCCCACCCATCTAGCATCCTCCTTACCCTGAAATCTCCTGTATAGTCTGCATTCCCAGTGACCTTTGTGTAAAAGGCCAAGGATGACAGGCAGTGAGCAATGGTGGGAACCCTGTAGCCTGCACTGTGCAGCTGGACACAGTAATGCATGTGTTGTTCCACTGGTATTGTCAGGCAGTTTCAATCTACTTCAGCTACCATTTGCACACGCACGAAATAATCCAATTTCAGTGCACTTTCCAAGTGATTTTGCCAGTTTATACAATAAAATCCAGTTGGAAAGTGCTCTGAAAGTGGATTGAAAATGGATTATTTAGTGTGTGTGACTGCAGCCTGTGTGAAACTATTTCATATCTCACTTTATGAAAAACGGTGATAAGACTGTTTCCAGTGTCTTTACCAATTGTAATGAGAGAGAGAGAGAGAGAGAGAGAGAGAGAGAGAGAGAGAGACTCATACATTCTATTGCTGCACTTTTGTTTTCTAAAACATGCAATCAGAGATGACAGGGAAGGGTCACAAGTCTTCCAAGCTGTCCTCTTAAACTGAATGGCATGGTGAAAATTGACACTGGACATTAAGATGGATGTTCTCAAACCTTACATAAATATGAAAAAGAGAATAGGCTAAATAAGGAAGACAACTTTTTCCTGTTCTTCTTCATTGAAACTGAAGGCAGACCTGCTGGCTGTACTGTTCCAAACCAACTTTTTCTAATCAGTGGGTTGCAAAAGCACCCCAGAAACATTGCCCCCAGATACACTATAATTGGCTTCATAAAACACATATTTACAGGCACAGAGCACACATAAATAACATTATACTAATGCACAATAATACAAAACTGTCAGTCTTAAAGGTTCTTCCCAGAACCCCAAATAAACAAGAAAGATGCAATAATTTTTTCCTAGAGGTTGCCCTGCTGGCATCATTCCTGCATCTTGTAATAGAAGAGAACTTCTGAACCTGCAAGATAGCATAATTAAATGGCAGGGAGGGGTAAAAAGTCTGAAGGTCAGCTGTAGCTCCTAGAGAGTTGAAGTTTAAAAAAAAAACTTCAGAAGGATTATCTTAATTTTGTAGCATTTCCAAGAACAGATTGTATGATTATCCAGAATGTGCCAGGTATGTGTCAAAATATAAGAGAAGTAAGGAAGAAACTGCCACAATGTGCTTCCACACAACCACAGGATTAAGCCGAAGTATCATAATATAGCATGATTTTAGCCAATCAGTAGGCTTTGGCAGGATGTGCAGGCAATGTTTACCTAAAGGAGCAAGAGACCCCCAGCTCCTAAAAGACCAACTAGATGATACTGGGGAATTTCAGATTACCCTTTTTAAGCCATTATTGTACCATCTTGGAGTAAACTAGTACAGGGGTGGCCATTTCACACTGCCTTTCCCCTACCACTAAGGAGCTGTCTCTTAAGCGGTTTGGCATTTCAGACTGCACCGCTTTGTTTTCCTGCCCTTTTTCGCCCGCGCAGGCGATCTTCATCTTTTTTTTAATGTTCTTTTAAGAGCACTATAGTGCTATGACACAACACCAAAACAGCACAATCGTGACCCCATTGGAATGCCTGGACTCCATTGAGATACATGAGATTGGGGGATTTAAAAATAGGAAGTGGAAGCTCGGGAAGGCAGTTTGAGAGCATTTTTTTTTTAAACACTAGCTCCTTCCCAGCTTGCAAACAGCATCCTCCTTTTGATGGCCAGCATTTCGGGATGCCATGCCTCCAGGGGGGACCTGGGGATCCCCTGTACTTTCAGCCAGTGTTCCCTCTAAGCTGAGTTAGTGTGAGCTGGCTCATAGTTTTTTAGCCTCCGGCTCACATGTTTTTGTCTTAGCTCAGGAAGAATGGCTCCAGAGCAAACTAATTTATGCAGTAGCCAAATAACCTGCTCACAATTCTAATGCCAGTAGCTCATAAAGTAGAATTTTTGCTCACAGGACTCCACAGCTTAGAGGGAGCGTTGCAGAGTTACAGGTTATCTTCTGTCTACAGATATCAGTTCCCAGGCATATAGCGAATGTTGTGGAAGGAGGACTCCATGGCATTGTACTACATTGAAATTTCTGTTCTCCCCAGATGTAGTGATCTCATGTATCTTAGTGGTCCAGGCATTCCAATGGGGTTGTACTTCTGGCAGTTCTCTATCCACGTACATTGCCCTTCTTTGGGATTGGAATGTATACTGACCTTTTCCAATCCCGTTGCCACTGTTGCGTTTTCCAAATTTGCTGGCAAATTGAGTGCAGCACTTTAACAGCATCATCTTCTAAGACTTTGAATAGCTCAGCTGGAATACCATCACCTCCACTAGCTTTGTTGTTAGTAATGCTTTCTAAGGCCCATTTAACTTCACATTCCAGGATGTCTGGCTCTAGGTCAGTGATTATACCGTCATGGTTGTCTAGGACATCGAGGTCTTTCTTGTATAGTTCTTCTGTGTATTCTTGCCATCTTTTCCTAATCTCTTCTGCTTCTGTTAGGTCCCTACTGTTTTTGTCCTTTATCATGGCCAGCTTTGCATGGAACGCTCCCTTGATTTCTCCAATTTTCTTGAAGAGATCTCTAGTCCCTGTTGTTTTTTTCTATTACTTTGCACTGTTCATTCAGGAAGGCCTCCTTATCTCTCCTTGCTGGACAGTATGCAGGATTGTTTTCAATAAAGAAAATTTTACATTTCAAGATGTTCATAATTATAAAACCAATATCCACCTATCATCTAACTTAATGTTAACTTATGTTTAAACTGAGAGTTTGGAAACCATCATTAATTTACTTTTTGCTCTAGTTACAGCACCTTGGTCTTGCATATGCAACTAGCTATGCTGATACACTCTGGGGCAAAATTTCATTTACAAAACATTATTTAACATTTATTACCTCGTATATTGCTTTTGAATGTTTAATGCCAATCCTGTTTCTTGCAGTAAATACACTGTGTCTGCAGATCTTCTTTGATAATTTCAGTGTACATTATCTGCCTTCTGAAGAGATTCAGGGTTAGAAACAATTAGAAATTCATTATTCAATTAGAAATTCATTCCATGTATTTCAGTAGGCTTAAGAATTCCTATCTCTGTGTTCAACAATGGCTATACTGTAATGTGATGTAGATGGTCAAGTCACAATCCAGAATTTATTTGTAATGCCCCAATCATTTTCCTCCAATAGATTTGCAGGTACATCTACATGTTTAGCTAATTCATGCACTACCATTTACTTTACTGCTTATTCAATGCTGGAGCACTCCTGTGCATTCAGAAGATGATCCAGCTACTACTGGTTAGCTGTCTAGCATGATAATAAATGCTGCTGACTGCGCAGATGCAGAAGCAGCACTCATATCTGAAATATAGTTTGTTTTAAATTGTGAACATGTAGCAGTCCAAGAGTCTCAACAGTAAAACTAACATGACAAGCAGAGAAAGTTCCATTTCTGAGCATGTTATTTTCGAGGAGAATATCATCACCAGTAGTTACTTAGCATATAGATGGGATTGTTAAGATGGCACTGCTCAGTACATCAGAAATATCTGATAGGACAAAAGGGAACAAAAGGAGCAAATATGCTGATCCAAACTATGCGAACTTTCAGGGGTCAAAATGAGCACCTTGATTTCCAGTATCACATTGCTGTCAAGAAGCAAACTGTCCTATGAACAGTAATCAAAGGTGGACTTACAGCTGCTTAAAGAACTTTAAACCAATTACATTCAAGATGAATTTGCGATGCAAATGTTATTAAAAACAATGAACAAATACTTAATTTGCCCTAAAATGGCCCTGGTCACACGGGCCAGATAACGCCGGGGGGGGGGGCGTGACTGTTCGCCCTGGAGCAAAATAAAGCATGGTAGCCTGATCACACGGTCCCACGAGTCTCCACGCTTAGGCTGTTAGCTGGCGATCACACAGCGATGCTGCATCGTGGCAAATAAGCAGTGCGGCATGATCATCACACAAGTGTTTTGTGTTTGTGCACATGTGCAGTTCCACAAAGCAGCACTGCTTTCAGTTACATGTTTGTGCGCATGTGCTTACGAGAAACATCTGGTTTGCAATGGGATGTGGATGGGCACCGGATGCCACGGGATACTAGCGCTCCCACGATCAGACGCCCGCCTGTGCCACGTGTTTTCTGGATACTAGTGCACTTTCCTTGGTACTTTTTAACTCCACATCTTCGGTGGGACACCATGGGTTGGCCACGAGTGTGCTACGCTTCCCAGATGTTGCGGTGTGATTGCACCCGGAAAATCCACCCGACATTCGTGCTTTTTGCACGGCAAATTCTCAGTGTGACTGGGGCCAATAATTAGCAACATAGCTGTGAAATAGTTTCAGGACACTTTGGGGCTAACACAATACTAATAGTTTACTTCACTTTTCCACTCTAGAGCTCCTCAGACGCTTATCAGAAGTTCATCAAATAATAGATCAGTATATACAACTCTCCTAGCATGCTCCCTAGAACACTTCTCAGAATTCCCTCTAGCAGGCAGGGGTTTTAGGGTTCTAGGGATTCTGTGCATACAAGTATAGGCAAACATGTAGGAGTAATATGGCAAACAGTGATAGTTTGAAAATCACTGGTGCACTTTATCTGGTAAGAAACAGAATAAGGAAGCCATGGAAACAAGATCATAAATGAGTTTTATCTGATACAATACAAAAAATCTGTGAGAAGTATGCCTATTTCTCACTGAGGAATAACTGGATTATACCACTTCAGAGAAAGAGAAGACTCAGTTAACTGGACACAGATGAATATCCCTCCACACAGAAAATATCTGTCAAGTAGAAAAGTTGTGGCCTAGTCTATTCTCTGATATATTATCTTCCCATGTACTGGGAATTTGTTTTGTTTTTTAATGAACACTGCATCATGTGAACCACCACTTGCTATCTAAAGTAATATCACCCCAATATTAGTTTACTACCTCTGGTAAACACTAGGAGTAGGTTTGACATGTGCCCACTGGGGGCAGGAGATCTCCCACCCTCAATGGGCCTTGCCTGTTGTAGCCAGGCAAGTCCCATTTTTTTAAATAATAATCATCAGTAATGGTGTGACATCACTTCTGGGAAAACTGAGAAATAAGACAGAGCTCTTCCACCAGGCCTTCAGTCAAGGAGCCGCATCAGATAACTGAACTGTGATAGGGCACTGTTCCTCTGGAATTACCACCAGCAGCCTGTGCCTGCTGCATAAATAAATAGATCAAGATCCTGGTCACATGGAGAATTTGCCCCGCGAGAGGAATGGCTTGCTGGCAGATTAAATGGGCACAATCATACCACAACATCTGGCAAGTGTGGTGCGCCCGTCTCCAACCTGTAGCTTTGGCCCGAAGACGCGGAGCTAAAAGATACTAGGAACCATGCAGTATCTTCCAGAAAATGCACGGCGCGGGCAGGCGTCTGATCAGGGAAGCGCTGGTAGCCTGTTGCAGCCAGCACCCGTCCACGTCCCATGCATGAGCACAAACACGGTACTACTGTGTTGCCTCGCTTAGTGTGATTGGCTGCCAAAGGCTTGAGCACAGAGCCTCGGGGGGACATCAGATCACACTACCGCGCTTCATTTTGCTCAGCCTCTAAAAGCCTCACTTCCCCTGTGGATTATCCCGCTCATGTGACTGGGACCCAAGATGAGCTGACCGTCAATACAGACTGTATCCCACTTGAATATTCCATCATGATTGTTTCTGCCATCTCTATGCAGTGCTATTATTATTAGTTCTACTGTCACTAGCACTTTATGATAGTTTGTATTGTTTTATGATTGATTTATAATAGTTACTTTATGTGTTTTAATCTTTTATTTAAGCTGCCCTGAGCCTGGTTCGGTGGGGAGGGCGGGGTGTAAATTGAATAAACAAATAAATAAATAAATAACATCATGCCTCTTTAGGAACTGCTTGAAATTCTAAGGTTTTACCCTCGTTACCAGAGAGGACTGATGTCACTTTCAGGGAAAACCACAGGGGTTTTACCACAGAGTTCCCAGTGATTCCTAGAGAGATATGGCATCACTTCCAGGTTTTCCCAGAAGTAATGTCATTGCTGATGGCTGCCACACCTGATCTCCCACCGGTTGCCAGATTGGAAATCATGGGAATGAAGGTTTGTAGTCAGACCCTCCATGAGAATGAGGCTTAAGGAACACACACAAGAGAAAGGTTTTATGCTTGAAGTGTGCCAGTGCTAAGGGAGGTTTGCTTCATTAACCTCCAGATGATAGAAACTGTGGGTGACAGCATAAAAAGTAAGTTGAAACAGCTCAAGGAAAGATGACAACTCGTCAGGACCAAGATGAGATGTGACAGAAAAGAACCCAGGAAAATGGAAAAAAATACCTAGGGAAGACAGAAGATGCAAATAGGAACTGACAGCAAAAAACTGCTTGAGATTGTAAATGAGCAAAGTGGAAAGAGAAGAGGAACACTCATTGGGCTGGAACCACTGAATTATAGGTTTAAGCCCCCAGAACTCTAAGCATTGCAATACTGCCTCCCACCCAATAGATCAGGCCTCAATTTATTACACAATATACATGTCTCTGCCTTTCTCAGGCTGTCCTTGCAGGATCCTTGTCATTGATGCTGACTGAAAAATTAACCAACCTCTTTCTCTCCTTGTCTCTTCCTCTCTTTGTTAAATTAGTGAGAAAATGTAAATGTTATTTTCTCTCTCCCTGTCCATCTTCTCACTTACTTGGTGACATACTAGATACTAAAAGTGAGAAGATTTAATTCTTTAGTTTTCTTCTGTCCCTTGCAGGCTGGTGGCCCTTTGCAGGTGCTAATGGACTCTCTCATGCACAGAAGCCATCAAGTTTTGGTGCAATTACTTTCAACAGCTTCCTGCCTAGCTTATGCAAAGTATATAGAAAGAACTCTAACTTGCTGGCTACGATCTCACAGGGAACTCTTATCTGCTCTCTACATTCATTCATGTAGTGATATCCAACTCACTGTCATATATATATATGATGGACCTGAGAGTGGGTGGGTGGGTGGGTTGTAGTTGAATCACTGCAATACAAAGGATAAATTAGAGAGGTATACATTTTCCTTGAAATTTTTAATGGAATTATCTAGCCTTTGTTAGGGACCACATCAGTTCATACTAGCTAGTTTAACTTTTGCTAAGCTACTGCCCATCTCTGCTGATTTCAAGGAAATAACCCAAACTGAAGAGCGCTACAACTCATGATATTTATCTTTGTCTTGCTGTTTCCCATCACTGAGGAAGTTCAAAGTATATCAAAAAGCATGTGTATAGCAAAACTGCTCAAGAACTGAGGAGTCAGCTTGTCATGGAGGGAATTGCATTCATAAGAGATAGCTGGTGCAGTGTCTAGGAGTGCGGACTCTAATCTGGGAGAACTGGGTTTGATTCCCCACTCCTCCACATGCAGCTGCTGGTGTGACCTTGGGTCAGTTACAAGTTCTCTCAGAGCTGGTCTCTCAAGAGCAGTCCTCGAAAGAGCTCTCTCAGCCTCACTTATCTCACAGGATGTCTGTTGTGGGGAGAGGAAGGGAAAGGAGTTTGTAAGCTGCTCTGAGACTCCCTTCGGTAGTGGAGGGGGGACGCTACATCACAACTTCTTCTCACTGTAAATGAATGGCTGTAACTGGAGTATCAGGTGTTCACCCTGCATATCCCCCAATCTGCTCCAACCAGCCATTCTTTTGCAGATGATCTGGGCATAGTAAACAATGCCTGATCACGCTTAGGCTAGGTTACTGCCGTATACTGTACATGGAGTTCCACATAAAGCTTTTGCTTATCATGCCTTTGAAAACTATGCAGAAACTTCACTCCGTCTAACAAGCTATTTTTGAGGAGATGGATCATATTGGTCCTTTCTTCTCCTCTATTTCCAGGCATAATCAAAGGGCTGGTCCTTACTTTTCAGCCCCCAATCATTTGGGATCAAGGTATTTGAAGGCCCCCCCTCCTCTAGTACCATCCAGCTGCCAGTCAAGGGTGAATAGTCCATTTAACTTACAGGGAAAGTTGTTGGTGGGTCACTGCCCTTGAGGGCACTAGAAAACAAGAGAAAAGAAAACCAAGGCCCGGTAGGTCTGCTTAGCACTGCAGAGGCCACTCAGCCTGGCTTGCTCCAGGGCCATTCTGACTTCCCAGTCAATGTTTGCTGCCAGTTAAGACCCTCTTCCCAAGCATTGCTCTCTGTGCACCCACCTGCAGAGGTGAGGTAGGTGGTGAATAGAAACATGGATTTCCTACCTTGCCTTTACTGAGCCCTCCCCCTTGAAGCTTGCCAGGTGGGCAAGGAGCAAGGGGAAATCCCCTGTGACCACACCAAGAAAAAAACCCCACAGAATTGATCTCACAGCCCTCTGTGATGCCCTTGGAATTCCAGTGATCTTTATGGTCTTTACCACAGAGAATTTTGGAATTCCTAGAGGGTCTTCTTAGGAGAGAGGTTGTGATGTCAGTTCTGGGTTTTCACCTGGAAATCACATTATGGCAACAGCAATGCCGTCTTAAAATCTCCCAGGGGTTGCCAGAAGCAGGCCTAATTTACTCTTTTTCATGGGCCTGGGATCTGCCTTACTCTCTTTCATTCACCAGACCATTACTTTAACAAAAGGGAGGCAGCTTTTAACTTTTTAATGCCTACTTTATGAAAATCTTTTTGGGGTTATCATTTTATGTTGTTTTATACTGGCTTTTTAATGGCTCTTCATGATTTTTTGTACTGTTTTAGTTATTTTATTGTATTGCTTTATTTTTGAGCTGCCACAAGCAGGTCTCTGGAGAGACAGTATATAAATTTTCTAAGTAAATAAATCTTACTTTTACAGATATATAAAGTGATAATCAAGGTCCAAGAAGTACAAATGGATAGATAAAGTCCCAGAGACAAGAAGACTCAAGGAGGCTATCACAAATAAGAATCTTTAACATGTAGCCAGATAGTAAAATTTCCATTGCTCTTCCCCTCTGATCTCATCCCTTGTGTCTCTAGGAGGGGACAGAACAGAGCTCCACAAACATTTTTTCCACCCAGAGCTGACCCAGCCCTACTCACAAGCTTGCCAACAGTTAGAAATGCACTGTCTTCTACTCAGCCTGTGAGAGGGGAAGTTGCTAGCTGCAATATTTGCACCAACTAGTTGAGCAGAAGCTGCCACCACTTTACACACAGCAGAACTCCTCACTCTGTGGCCACTACCAGGGTGATCTGAATGGGGGTGCTGGTTGTCCCTGGTGGCAATTGTAAATCAGGCAGACCCCCTCCCTCTAGTGAGAGGCAATATAGAGGAGAACACCTCAATTTTACAGCATCTTGGAGTGCGTAAGCCAGACACACTTGACCTAAATAAACAAGATGGATCCCAGGCAGGCCTCAGAATTATGCCTAGGTAAAAACCCCGGTAAGTGAGACAACTTGATCTGACCCAGCTACAGCCTCTCCCTCCACCCTGACATCTGCATAGGCTG
>NW_015164677.1:532274-553358 GCF_001447785.1 Gekko japonicus
GCAGGAACCAAGAAGCTGCATGAAGGGCAGAGTGCCTTAGTGTTTAGGATCAAAGCTCTTGTTTTCTCACTCCTGCAAAAATTAACAATCATAGCACTGAAGGATTATCTCTCACCTCTATGCAGAAAAATCCTCACCGTACCAAGCTGAACCATCAACAATTTTATTAATTATAACAAAGGGTTTTTAAGGGTTAAGCATGGCTTTAGGATATGTGCCTTGCCAAAGGGTGATGCTAAAGGGCACCGATTTAGTGTTGCCCTTCCAGGATGTCAGTGGTGGCACTGGAAACGGATTTAGATTTTTAGCTTCAGCTTTTCATTGGGGATATATAACTCTCAGGGAGATACTGATAAAATCTGAAGTGCAAGTGTTGTCGACCTCCCTCCTCCCAAAATGGAACAAAAATTAACTTTAGAATTTTTATGCTATACAGACTAAGCAGCTGGGTAGGAAGAAGGATACTAATTTGATTGGTGAAGCAGCATACATGCTTTTTGGGGGGATAGCACTTACACACATGTTTATACACAGTCCCCATAGTCTGTGGGACACCGCACACTGACCAGATGAGCTCTGCTGTGTTATAAGCCTTGAGCACTCTTTTAAACTACTGGAACATTATTCTAACAAACTCGAGAAGTTATGTGGTGTGCCCCAATTTTTCCATTTGTGCATGAGTTCCCTTGTGGTCCCAAATACATATCTCTGCTTTCCATTCATCTCTAGTTGATGTACAAACTAGAGAGTATGTTGTTAATAACTGGTAAAGAAAGTAGTAGGGACGTAGCACAGTTATCAATGTTGGACACTTGCCACAAACCACTGCTAATCAGTTTGTCCAGGAGACTCTGAGATGTCAGTTATTGTTAGTTATGTACAATTACAAGTATCTATTAAATTAATTACTCTTGATATAGTACATAAAGTATTAGGAGTAGCCCTGAAATTGGAACCTCAGGATAGATTGAAACTGGGGAACAGTGCTCTGCAGCTAGCCAGTTCCAGGGGAGTCCATCCATTATCATTCTCCAAGGTTTCCCGACAGCTGAAGGGACATAAGCATATAAGTTCTGCAGGGCCTGTAAAACAGAGCTGTTCCACCAGGCTTTTGGTTAATTCTATTGGCCTCTATTGCTCTAACCTGCCTGTGGCTGTGCATTATACCATCTGTGCTATCTAGGGGTGTGGATTCGGCATAAACTGAGCCGAATAGTATTTTGGGGGTATCGTGTAAAACTAATACAGATCAGAGGTCTATATTTGGCTACTGATATAGTTGAGCCCCCCCAAAAGCTGATTTTATTCAGCTTTTATTTGGGTTCATCCTTCCCCAGCTGCTCTGCCACTTCCAGTGGTCAGTTTCACTCCCCAGGGATCAGCAGTTAGGTTTGGGCCATTTAAATCTAACAGCTGAGAGTCAGAGAGGAGTGAAACTGACCAGTAGAAGCAGCAAGGGACTGGGGGAGGGAGGAATAAAGAGAGGGCATGTTTAAATGCCTCCCCTTCCCTCCACCAGCTGCCCACCAGCTGGAAGAGGGAAGGGAAAGCAAAGCATTTAAACATGCCTTCTCATGGTCTCTTTCCTTCCCCAGCTCCCCACCCTCAATGAAGGCTTGTAAAGTGCCCCCCTCTCTCCTTCCCCAACATCCATCCTGTGGTGGGGTGGCGGGGAAGTAAAGAAAAAGCATTTAAATATGTTCTCTCTCTCTCTCTCTCTCTCTCTCTCTCTCTCTCTCTCTCTCTCTTTCCCCAGCTGCCCTCCTACTGCAGGGAGGCCTGGGAACAAATGGGAAGGGATGTTTAAATGCCTTCTCATTGTTTCTTTCCTTCTCTAGCCCCCCGCCACCGCAGGGAAGCTGAGGAAGGAAAGGGGAGGCATTTAAACATGGCTTCTCTCTCTCTCTCTCTTTCTCTCTCTCCCCCCCCCCCCCCTCCCTCGCCTCTCTCTCTCTCTCTCTCTCTCTCTCTCTTTCTCTCCCTCCCCCCTCCCTCCCTCTCTTGCCATGGGGAGGAAAAGACCCATTGCCCTTTGGCAACACAGAAACAGAGAGTTGTTATCTTCCTAGCACACACACACACACATTTAAAAAACCTACGGAATATCAGTGATCCAGTCATGGAAAGATACAGAACCTGAAACAAAACCCTTAAAATGCTACCAAGTAAACAGAGAATATTGTGTTGTGGATGGGATATAGACTTTCTTCAGCATCAAGAGTGGCAAAAACAGAAAAACACAGACATAATCATTACATCACCAAGTCACAAGGCAAGAAAAATAAAATGTAAAGCTTTCAAATGGCACATGGGTCAAAGTATGTGTGTGGCTTTGGTAACCAATGAGATCTTGAGCATAAGATCTTGAGCCCCTGACACACACATACAAGAACAAATTAATCAAAGTGCAAACATTGAATTTAGTGCATACATTAACTGCAGTGGGAGGAAATCATTTTTTTTCTTTCCTCAGCAGCTGTAGCATGTAGTTTGAGTGATGAAAAACAGCAATACATCCAAATGTTAGGACTTTACTAGTTTGATTCTAACATAGGTTTTTTTACCCCATGGGATTAATTCATAATATGGAAAGACCTGCACATTTACATTGCTACTGGGAAAATATTTGCTGGCAGATTTTTAGATTCTGTTGCAATTGCTGGGCTACTCTGACTATATAATTCTTGTACAATAACATGCACATTTGGGAAAACCTGTAAAGCCAAACTAGAGAGTACAGTGGTTCAACCTGTATATTACATTTTCGTTGTGCCCGTTTTCTGTGAAACAGGGGAAGCACTTGATTGAGTAACTAATTAAGACATTTGTATCCCACTTTTCTCCCCTGGGGGGACCCAAAACAGTTTACAACATCATCCCTACTCCATTTAATCTCCAAAACAACAACCCTGTGACCGGGGCTTTTTTTGTAGACAAAGCCCAGCAGGAACTCATTAGCATATTAGGCCACACCCTGACAGCACAGCTCATTAGCATATTAGGCCACACACCCCATGTTACCAGAAGTAACCTTTTGCTTCTTATTCTGTTTACCTTGTTTGTTGTCAAAACCCAGGGCTTTTTTTTTTTGTAGCAGGAACGCCTTTGCATGTTAGGCCACACATCCCTAATGTAGCCAATCCTAATGAGTTTCTGCTGTTGGGTGTGGGCTATTATGCTAATGAGTTCCTGCTGGGTGTGGCCAACTCAGGAGCCAGCCGGAACTCCGTTCCTGTGCGTTCCTGCCCAAAAATAGCCCTGCCTGTGACATAGGCTAGGCTGACAGAGAGTGCCTGGCCCATGAAGGGTCACTCAGTGAACTTCCATGGCAGAGTGGGGATTCAAACCTGGGTCTCCCAGATCCTAGTCCAGCACTCTAACCACTACACCACTTTAAAGTACAGCATTGTTAGGACTCAAGTGTACGTGCCCTGTTAGTTTTATTTCTGTATCTGTATATATTTTTGGACACAGTTTCAGTTTCCCCATTCTTTACTGTTAGTTTGCAAATTAATTTATATAGTTTATGCAAGTTGTACAGTTTTTATATGCAACATGTGATATTTATAAATACAATATATGTCATGTATCTGTATATGTCAATATATTGATGAACATCTTACATTGAAAATGTATAGTTTTGTGAGATCAGTTCATGACCTAGAAACAAAAAATGGCACAAAAACAAACACAGATTCAATTCATGCACAGAAAAAGATAAATCAAAATGGAGATTTGTAGACTAAAAATCAGGGATGAGAAGTTTCACATCATTCCTAGTGGATCCCCCTCCCTCCACCTGGAAAAAATACTTATTTGGGTTAACATGGAATTCATACACTTCATTTTCTCTGTTTCTTGAACCATTTTCTTTTCTATGGCATAATTGTAATTTACTAATAATCTCCTGTATTTTCCTAATGTACAACCAGAGATACTAGATTGTTTTAAACAATAACAAGAAATATTACTAGAAAGGCTTTGATTTATTAAGGGGAGTTAACTTTAGTGTATTACATTTAATCAACAGCTTGGGTATTTTAGATAAATAATAGGTTAAGATAATGAGCTTTCAAATGCAGCTCATGTGTATATGGTAATGACTTTTTCTTGGCATTTTTTAAAGTATGCAGTGTAATATTGTGCTACTGCTGCATGGTATTTTTAACTATGAAACCTTCATTGGGATGACAGATTCTTTCAGGAGATTTGCCCTTGGATTAGAGGTCTCTTATTTGTTCACACTGATGTGATAAATGATAATGGTTCTTGAAGAACTGATATTGTTTATTGTGTCCACAGAGAGTTTTCTCTTTGCAATCACTTTTAAAACAAAGGCAAACATGAATGGGTATTACATCAATGCTGAAAAGTTTTGTTTAAAAACCTTGCAAGCCGAACAGTTCATAATCTAAAACTGAGTCTGAGTTTTGGATATTTGCTTTGTTTTTTGTTCATTTGTTTTCTTAACCATTGGTGGTGGCTGCTACCCTAACCTGGCACATTGGCTGTAAAATAGCATCAGCAAAGGCAGGCTTGCAGCAAATCCAACATGGCACATTAAAAGGAAACTATAGGTGAATACAAACCCCCTGGTTCAATGCTCTTGAAACGTGGTTGGTATCTTGGGGGGAGGCTCCAGCAGCTACCCTGTGAGTTTGGAGTCTCTCCCTTAAGCCCCCTCCCCTCCAGCCCCCTGGATGTACACTGGATGCTTCTCTTTCTATCGAGGCTCAGGATACTGTAGCTGCCCAATCTGCCTTTTTCCGTCTTCGGCAGATTAAGTTGCTGAAACCCTATCTCCGGATTCACTTCAAGGTGTAATTAATAACTTTTAAAGCCTTACACGGCCTGGGACCAACAACAACAACAAACATTTCCCTGGTTGTGGGATGTTCCTGGCCATAGCCAGTAGTTGTTAACAGAGTGACAACCACCTCAGGGAGGTCATATATGGATGTCTGTTGCCTCAGCCAAAGGCCTGGCAGAACAGCTTCATCTTGCAGGCCTTGCAGAATTGAAGTAAATCCCACAAGGCCCTTATCTCAATGGGGAGCATGTTTCACCAGGCAGGGGTCAGGGTGGAAAAAGCCCTTGACCTGATCAAGGCAAGACAGACATCTTTTGGGCCAGAGACTACCAGGAGGTGTTGATCCTTGGAGCATAATGCTCTTTGGGGCATATATGGGAAGAGGCAGTCCTTCAGATATGTTGGTCCCAGGCCGTGTAAGGCTTTAAAAGTTATTATCAACACCTTGAAGTGAATCCAGAATTCTACTGGTAACCACTGCAATTGGTGGAGTACCTGCCAAACATAACCCTGCATAGGCGTCGCTGTTAGCAGGCATGCTGCTACATTTTGCACCAGCTATAATTTCCGAGTCAGCCTCAAGGGTAAACTTGTGTAGAGTGAATTACAGTAGTCAAGCCTGGAAGTGACCATTGCATGGGTCACTGTAGCCAAGTCTTGAGGGGGAGAGATAGGGTTTCAGCAACCTAATCTGCCGAAGATGGAAAAAGGCAGATCAGGCAGCTACAGTAACCTGAGCCTCCATAGAAAGAGAAGCATCCAGTGTCACTCCCAGACTTCTCACCTTCTGGGCTGGCACCAAAGATGCCCCTTCCAGCATGGGGAGCCTGATACTCATATCCCCTCCCTTCTGACTCAGGTACAGGACCTCTGTCTTCAATGGATTTAGCTTCAACTGACTCTGCCGCAACCATCCAGCCACAGCCTCCAAAGCCTTGGCTAAATTATCAGGGGCGGAGGATGGATGGCCTTCCAATAACAGATAGAGCTGGGTGTTATCTGCGTATTGATGGCAACCCAGCCCATACCTCTGGACCAACTGGGCAAGGGGGCACATATAGATGTTAAATAGCATTGAGAGGATTGCCCCCTGCAGCACTCCATATTCCAGTGGGTATCGCAGGGAGGTCCTCTTGCCCAGTGCCACCCTCTGTCCCTGACCATGGAGAAAGGAGGAAAACCATTGCAAGGCAGTCCCCTGAACTCCTACGTCGGCAAGGCGGAGGGTCAGTAGATCATAATCGACCATGTCAAACACTGCTGTCAGATCAAGTAATACAAGCAGCCCCAACCCAGGCAAAACTGCTAAAAGCTGCAATCAGTTACACCCAGACAAAAGAGACAAACAGAAACCACATTTCCAGAGACAAACAAGCACCACTCTCCAACAAGCTATACACATCCACACACTCTCAAACACTGTCCTCCCACACAGTAATTTCAGCTACTTCTCCTCAGCAGTTAAGGAAAGGGAAATCATAAAACACTCACCACTCCAGCAGCAGCTCCCTCTCCCACCCCTTCTCAGAGCCCAGCTTGCTGTGGTCATGTACTTCTCTTATCTTTCCCGATTAAAGATATCCCGATTATATAGAGTGGGTTTTGGAGACAACATTTTGCAAGTTCCCATGACTTAAAATGTGTGTTCATTGTGATGACTAGGCAATTAATGACTGTCATATCCATAATTTGCTAGTCTTTTAAAGGACTTCAGTGGGAGCCCATTTTCGACAACTGAACTATCTCTCATTAGTTCCTAATGCCTGCTTCAAATACTGTGTGATATTATTCACTTTCCTTCTGCTTTGCCTGTTTTTGTAAGTTAGGCAAAGTAGGACTTTTGGAGACCTGTGGGTTATTATCTCCTAATCACGTAGAGAAGATCTGCAGTAAATTAATTTGCTGATTTTTTTTTGCAGGTGAACTTGAATTTTCCACTTGGTTGTTTCACTCCAGTCTTTCTGATTAAATTCAGAGGTTCATTATAATTTTTGTACATTTATTATTTTAAAATGTAATAGTGATCTGTCTAAGGTAAATTCCTTGCCCAAGGTGACATTCCACAAAATCAAGGCAACACAATTAATATACCATTAAAATATACTTAAAAACACAACAGAACAAAAGGGGAGCAGTTATACATTCCCTTCAAAGGAATATCTTAGGTGTTCTGCTTACAATGAAAGGCACTGTGGTGTAGTGGTTAGATTGGTGGATTAGGATAAGAAAGACCCAAGGTAGAATCTTACGAATTAATTTTGATCTGTACTGGGGGAAACTGGGGAGAAAACTGTGGTATAACTGAAGTAAAAAAAATATATCCAACAATTCATGGCTCAAAAGCTGATCTAAAAAGAAACCCAAGTTACAAAAATAAATAACAGTTTTTTAAAGAGTTGAATGAGAAATTTTAACCTGGTAAAGGCAACATTGTCTATGATGTTCATGATCATTTCCAATCATTTAGTTTTCCCACTGTCATCTTTGGTCAAACAGATTTTGCAAGGCTTTTTTAAGCAATAAAAACTGTCTAACATGAATATCAGAGACTATCATGAGATTCAAGTGTACACCACAGGCAACAATGTCTGTTTTATATCTTATAAAATCTCTGAAAAAGAAGTAATCTGTCTGCAGCCTAATTGTCCTTCTGTGGCAGGAGACCTTAATTTTATTGTGCCTACAGGAACTTCTGTCAATTTGAGAAAGAAACTTCATTAAGAATAATACTAATTGTAGTTGTCCTCAGCTATTCCCCAGTAGCTGAATGTGTGCTATCACTACAAAATGGCTACCATGGGGTCAGGGCCAAATATATAATGTTGGGAGTTTCTACAATATGTTGAGGAGTTCTGAGCTAAGCATTCTTCTATAACAGAGATCACTGTTTCCAAATGGAATTCCCTGCAAAAACAAGGAGGTAGAGGGAAAACTGAGATCAGCACTTAGCTTTGAGGAAGAGACACTTGTTTCATTTCCCAAAGAGATGGGAGAGTTTGCTATCAGCATGATAGCAGGGAGAGGATTCCAAACCTGGAGTCATGAGAAAGTTTACATCTATGCCGAGCCAAGGCACGTGACTGTGACATGCCTACTTGGGATAGGCTCAGCACTTTGCTAATCAGAGAACTGACAGAAAACAACTTGAAGCTTCCTGTTTTTTCAACCCTGTCCTGTTCAAGACCGTTTGAATTTTATCCCTCTGAACTGTGTCCCTAAAACTCAAGAAGCAAGTTGGTGCCAGGAACCACATCAGTATAATCTGGAGTACGTTATACACCCATTTTCCTCAAGTGATGTTCTTCATGGGGAACAGAGATGTGAGGGCCTGGGGGGAAATGTGAAAGTCCAGAAAAAAAGACCCCCCCCATTATTTATTTATTAATTAATTATTTTATTAAATTTGTGAATCACCCACCCTACAAGCAGGCTCTGGGCGATTTACAATCTTAGTTAAAATACAATCTGCATAAAATTATTATAATAATTCAATAAATTAACAGCCCAGATGGCAATGTAGACCCCTTTAGCTGGCTACAGTGCTGTCTGTGCAGTAGGGCAGGGAAGGGCAGGTGGGGATCATAGGGAAAAAAAACCCAGAGGGTGGTGCCAGTCTTAACCATTGCTGCCCTCAGCTAAAAGCCTGGTGAAACATCTCTGCCTTGCAGGCTCTGCGGAATTGCATCAGATCCCGCAGGACCCTGATGTTGTTCGGCAGATAGTTCCGCCAGGTCAGGGCCAGGACCAAGGAGGCTCTGGCTCTAATTGAGGACAGCTGGACTTCAGCCCTAGGGAAGTCTGGGGAACACAAGTAAATTGTTGTCAACTGATCTCAGTGTTCTTCTGGGGACATATTGGAGGAGGCAGTCCTGAAGGTACATGGGTCCTCCCAGAGCAGCAGACACCAAAGCTTCTCAAAGGGGCAGTCCCTTTGAGTCACTTATTTAACCCTACAGTTCCCAGCCACAGCCCTCTCCCCTCCTTTGAGGCAGAATTACAGTCTATCATTCTGGGACACAGCCCCGTAGCTAAGGACATTTTGGGGAGGGGGCAGGGGGTCGCCAGCTAATTCAAAGACTCCAGGGCAAGGGCTGCAGCAGTTGCAGCTTCCCTCCCTCTCCCCCCCTGCCCCCACAAGGGCAGGCCTTCCCTGCAGAGTGTCCGGGTCTGGCTCCCTCCCTCCCCAAGGAGCCCCAGTGCCTCTTCCCATGGAACAGCACCAGGGGCAGCATGATCTCTACTCTCAGCTCCTTCTCAAGGCATGCGGTGACCAGGCTGGAAATGAAGAGGCTTGTTAATGCATTGGAGTGCATCTGGCCACACCCGGCCAGGGCCAAAGGCGGCACCTACCTTCCTCCTTGCCTTGCCTGGCTGGGCTTTACCTGCTGCTTGCGGGCAGCACAGCGAGCATTTGGTGGGAGCCTGAGATGTAAGCTTTCCCCCCCACCATTCATGCCCACTGCCTGCCCAGGTGGCTCTCTCAGCCCAGCCTCCCCGCCGCTGCTGCTACTGGTGCCTCTGCTGCCTCTGAAATCACTGCCCTTGTCCTCCATGCCCAGAGGCTCATGGGCAATCGGGGAGAGGTGGGGAAGGGGAGCCAAGGCTCAGGAAGGGAACCCAAAAAACTGCTAGGGAGCTGGGCCCTGCGGGCCCCACAATAGTTATGGGCCTGCCGGGACGTCTACTACATAACTCTACATACATTGCATGTTCATGCAAATGATTCATTATGCATTCATGGGCATTACTTCTAATATTCAATAGCTTATTGCACAGACTCTCTGACTTACATCTAAGGAATTTTCTACTTTAGTCTTTCTACTGTGATTTAACCTTCAGCTTACTTTGTTGCAGAGGCCTGTTTGCTCTTATCAGTAAGTCCTGCTTGTTCTTCTCCTGGGTGAGGCCTGCCTGTTCTTATCATGTGAGACACCTCCTCAGTTCATGTGGTGCTAACCTGTCTCTACACTCTGGAAAAAACCCTTCCTATGAAAATATTTTCTGTTTATGTGTGGAAAACCTTGTTTAACAAAACATTTCACTCAATCTATATATTGCTAAAAAGATTAAATAGCAATGTGTTGTGTTGAGTTCGGCTCAATTACTTGCATCTTACTCTATTCCTTGTTATTCATCAGGCACTTCCTTTTTAAAACATGAAGTTTTAGTCCAACATAATCCAACAGGTTTGTCTTGCCTTCAGGTTTGATAAGCAATTTGCTAGTATGAACATGTGTCCTTACCATTGGCTCTGCCATCCACCTGCACAACACTTTTAAGATGTTAAGAATCATCACTAATAATGAAAGAAGTGAAACCTGCTTTTGAATAATATATAGCAACTCCACTTGGTATCACAGACTTGTTATGTACCAACAATATGTAATTTGGAAAGGTTTTTGCCTGGTTCTTCTCACCCTGTAGGTGTTACAATTAATTACTCCACTGTTTTCTGTTTGGCAAGTACTATTATAGTTAATGATGATTGGTGTAGATAATTTTGTTAGACTCCCAGCTTCTTGCTTAAGGCTATCACTTTCATTTTAAAGTGTTGATTGTTTCTTATCTAACTTTGAAAATGAGATTAGATACATTTAAACCAATGTATCTTATATTGTCTAAGTATGCAGATTTATATGGTAATTTAAAATCTGATAAGCTAGGAGTGCCATAATAAAGCAATCACAGTGGATGACACATTGGAGAGAATTAAATTCAGTCTTGCTTCAAAAAAGGGGATTACTATTTCATACAGAAGAATGTGGAAAACATTTTGAACTGAAGTTATTACTTATATGGAGTGCCAACAGTTTGGAGTTGCTTGGAAAGGTATAGTCATACAGTGTCAGATTCATTGCTTGTAACCAATACTTTATAAACAATTATTATTATTGTGCTTTATTATTACAATTATATGAGTTCATAAGGAATGACATAATCCAGAAATACCTGATGTAAGACACTACTGCTTCTACTACTGCTTGAGTCCCTGATAGAAAGGAAAACTATAAATAATGTATATAAATACTACTACCCTGGCCCAAATTATTACTTGCAAATGAACAATGTGCTTGTCATTGTAGTGTGGAAATAAACTATCCCTGGACAAAGAATTACAGTAACTTACTAGCTCTTCTCTTTAGAAATCATGCCTGTGTTGGAGAAGCGACAACTTGCTAAGAGTCTAGTTACTTTAAATAATGGTAAGAGAGTAGTTTAGTCCACTTGTACCCTAGGGGGAGCTGTAGTGTATTGTCCCCTCAGATGGAATGAAGAGACTGACACCAGTATGGATTTAACAAGGGCCACTTTATTAATTAATTTATAAACAACTGGTGAGGGATTGCTAGAATGTACTGAGGAATATGACAGGTGTCAAACTCCTGACCACCTTAATTTCCTTCTGGGCGATGCACCTACCCCGATCTCAAGCCACCCAAGGTAGCTTTTGACCAGCGGCTTGGCATATTCAATAGAACCCCTGGCCCACCACCCCAGAAGCCGCAAAGGCCTGCTAAGATAGGCCGGGCCAGATTGTTCCAAGGAAGATCACCCCTTCTCGGCCTTGAGCCGCAAAGGCCCGAAAGCCGTTCCTGGAGGACCCTTTAATTCCTTTATAAGAATGCTCAGGTGTTCACCAGTTCACATCCTGATCACATTACCCCGCCAACACAAAGTGACCATCCTATTTCACAAATTTTCCAACACCCTCATCATCAGTGCAAGGGAGGCAAAAACACCCCTCTCCATAGGCCAAATTGAATTAGAGGGAAATTCCTATTTCCCCATGAAAAGGCAACCAGTTGAACATGTACTAAAATAGGGTGGGAGGGTGGGCTGAGCACACAAGAGGACTGCTAAGGCAGAGGGCAGGAGCAGAGCCTAAATAGGCTGGCTCCACCCCCTGCCCGGTGCTGCGTTTCTCGCAGTGCTGGCATCCTTCATGCCTCACGAGGAGGCAATTCAGCCCTCTCCCGCCTGCGCGAGCTCAGCAGGAGTTTGGGATCGCATTCTCTAATGTTTACGGTTTATTGAATGTTTTCTCTTGCAGTTCAACCTGTCTTTTGTTGTCTTCTCTCTCTGCTGTGTGTTAGTGCTTGTGCTCTGTAGGCCTCTCCGTTGTATTAATGTAGTCAGTTATTGTCTTTCTGTAAAATCCTGTTGCAGAAAATTCAGTGAAAGCAAACTCCATAGCGTGGATTGGATTATTTCTGAACTCTGCCAACAGCCTGTGTGTGTGATATGCTTGTCACATTAGACAAAATCCCCCAGACTGAAAAGAATCATATTATGATCAGGATCAACTGCCATTTATTTAATACATTTATCAGGGGTAGTGTGAGTGAATAAGCAGGGAATAATTGTGTACACTTCAAAACTTCATTTGCATGCTGAAGGTGTTCTTCTTCAGGACTCTCTCATGGGATGGGGATCTTGGACAGGAACCACCTTGAGGCATTAAATTACCCCAAAGCCTAGAGGCTTGGGAGACCTGGACACCCCCCCAAATATTTTATAATATGTAGGTTGAACGGAGCAGTATGGGAAACTGTACCACGGCTTCTAAGGGTGAAGTCGCTGAAATGCAAGAGAAGAGGGGTGGATAAGCCTAATCCCACATTACCCATTTTTGCATAGGTACCTGCCCTAGAGAAGGTGTTCAGTGTTCAAGGTAACATTAATTAATCCCATTGCAGGTCTTGTTAATTAATGAAATTGTAGAGTTTTGTTAAACCACAGCTAGCACCTATTTCTTCATTCCAGTCTATGCATGGTAACTATCCATTTAGGATGCATTCAGACGCAGCGTTTGCAACGGTATAGGTGCCGGTTGCAATCGGTGTACTTACCGGCGTTCACACGTAGAACATCTGCCTTCCATCCCTAACCGTTGCAAAGCCCTTTACACCGTTGTACTCTGCCACTAGGTCCCCAAGTGGTGGTATCCTGAGTACAACAGTTGTAATTGCTGTACCCCTGTCTGATCGCTCTCCACCGTTCCAGAGCCACTTCCGTTCGGAAGGCCAAGGCTTCCGATTTTCGCCCACCATTTTTTTGGTTAGGTTGCCGATATGTGCTTGGGCGAAGCTTCGCCCCGGCGTTTGTTTAAAAATAAAATAAAAGGCCCTTAGTTTAACTTTCCGGAGGAGTCCGGGACTTCAGGGAGGCCAGTTTGGGCTTTAAACTTTAAAGGTAAGTCCTTACCTTTAAACTTTAAATGTAATACGGGGTGTTTTGAGCATGCGCAAAGATCGCCATTCTGTAGATGGCTGCCTATGCGCATGCTCAAATTGAGGTTGTTTTTTTAAAAAAAAACGCCAACGCCTGCAGCATGTGAACGGGCATATAGCGATGGGCTCCACTGTGAGGGAGGTAAGTGTGATCGCGTTTCAGCCGGGCATAAACTGCACCGGTTCCAACCGGTACAGTTTATGCCGGCTGAAATGCCCCGTCTGAACGCACCCTTACTGTGCTATTTTTAGCTTGATTAATGTTGATACATTGTCTTCCGTGAGCTCTGAAAACAGGATAATAAATTCACCCATTCAAAGGAGAATCTACATTACAGTATAGAACCAGAAACAAAATACACAGCCAACTAGGTGGAAAGGGGGGGGGCTCTACTTAGTACAATAAGTTAACTAGTCCCATATTGCAAAGTCTGAGAGCATGAGTGGATATAGTGCCAATAAAAGCATGCTTTGAGGTTTAAAGAGGCCATATCAACAACTGAATGTCCTTTCGGCTTTAGTTCAGTTGTGTCATTAAAAATAATGCTAATTGTAGTTATCCTCAGCTCTTCCCCAGTAGCTGGTAGTGTGTGTGTGTGTGTGTGTGTGTGTGTGTGTGTGCGCGCGCGCGTGTGTGTGCGTGTAGTTTTGGATTGTCTCATCATAGGGTTTTTGAGATAAGAGTTGGTCAGAAGTGGTTTACCATTGCCTTCTTCTGCACAGTACTAACCAGGGTTAGCTGTAATGTCCACTATCATTGTCTATGAAAGATCCTTTGCCAGTGTCACCTTCCACTACTGCTGCTGCCCAGTAGCTACCTTTCAAGGATTCACCCACCCCCATCACCACTGGAACTATCTGTTCTCTTCTACTGATGTGGCCATTGATCCCCAAAGAAAGTGGATGCATCTTAGGCCCTTTTTGAACCTGTTCTTTTCTTCGGTTTCTGAGTGCATCTCAATCTCCCATTCTGCATTCCCTCCCACTTTCACTGCTGCTTTGTGTCTTGTCTTCTTGGTTCTGCATTTATTTTAGGGGAATCACCACTTCCAGCACACTGTTGCCATAAGTGCTTTTGCCACGAACCTTTGTTCTGCTCCGTTTTGAAATTGATACTCTTATTTAAAGTAGAATTGTTTCCGTGAACATTTAAGTGCCACCCACTGCCCTCCCCTGTTTCAGCCTCTTTCTCTTTGGTTTATGTTAGGTGGCCAATTTACATGATGGGCAATTGCTGAACATTTACATTTGTTTAGAGTCCACTGCAGTTTGGAGGATGGGAGAGCTACTGGAAGAACCAGTCTTCCGAGAAGCACTTCTATGCCAGACTTTGATCACAAACATTTCCCTAAAAACAAAAACAGATACATGGATTGATGGTGTGCATTTTGATCTGATACTAAGCGATGATAATTGTTTATTATCCTTGGGTTATTCCCATTGCATAATGTTAGTGAACATTGCCTCATCCACTCAATGTCATTCTGATTTTCCTGGAAGAAAATTCCTCCCACCAGCCAGGGCTCTGTGAAAAGGAAGAGAGACCCACAGGGCACTGAATGGAAGGGAGAAGTAACATGCTGGCGCCTTGGCTACTCCTTCTCCAAAGGATACGAGCAATCAGGGCTCAAAACACACTTTTTTCCGTGAGTATGCAGAAAGCATAATCCGCAGAAAGCATAATCCGCAGAGACTTGAGTTTCTGGCACAAAGTGCCAAATAATAATTATGTATGCAGAATGAAAGGAAATTATTCGAATCAGGCATACTGCTTCGAGTTTTGGGGAAACCAGGAATAAAGACTGAATGCAGAAAGGCCCTTAATCTGGTGTCTCAGCTGTGATCATTCCACTTTGAATGACTCTGCTAGGAGTTTAGATGCCTTAGAGTATTGCGCTCAGCTTCGCTGACATACACAAACCCCCTCACAAGGTGTACATCCAAGAGGGAGGAAAGGAGCTCTAGCCAGTGCCTTTTCAGATTTGTCCTGTGTTTTTCTCCGCTGTTACTCTAACCATTTCCTTTGTCTTTTCATTTTCCTCAGGGTAAGGGATAGGATTTTTAATTTGTCAAAGAGTCCATGGGAAAATTGATATTAAAAACAATTCAAGTCTTCTGTGGCTCACTAATACTGATGACTGGGTTCTGAGGTCTGACTCCAGCTGGTTTAAAAGCTTGCACATTGTCATTGCAATCCAATGCACTTTTCTGTGCAAAGGAATGTTTCCTCTGTCTTCTTCCATCTCCCAGCATGCATGGTTGTGGCAGAATGGAGCCTTGAAAGAAAGAAAAATTGAATGTGCTGAGCACATCGCAAACAATATGCCTTTCAGCTATGGATGCTTTTCTCCTCACAAAGATCTCTGTGATCTACTTAGTTATATAATCCATATTTCATGAGTGAATTGTGATCAAACAATATTATAACCATTGTACTTGCTCCTTTTACATCTTCACAGTAGACTCTGCAATAACTTTAGACAGTTGAGTTAGATTGTTTTTCTTAAAACCCTTTCCAGCCTGTACATTTTGATTAATAAAGATCAAGACAAAGAGGATGCAGCCTTGGAAGAAACAGGCTTTTTACCTTTGGGTGGTGTAGAGAAATGCACAGGACCCCAAAGTTGCAGTCATAATTTTTGTTCCTTAATGGAAGGGAAAAGGGAAGGAAGGAAAAACGTGCATATAAGAACTGGAAAAAAATGTGCATGGCATTAATTAGTTAAAGCAGATAATCTGAGTGTGGTATATTATCAAAATACTTCTCCTCCTTCTTACAGATAATCACAGTCCACAGTGTAAACTGATGGGTTAGAGCTCCAGTCAGATTATCTCAAAGGCTTTCTATTCCTAACCTAAAAGATACTTCTTGATCTATTGTTGCTTTATGTGGCATCATGCTGTTCTACTTTGCAGAGTAACTTAAGAAAAAGATTGGTCCTGCCCTATCTAAATTTATATCAGGCAGAAAGGAAGATGAGAAAGGGGGGAAAGAAAGAGTGGCACAAATACCAAAGAAGAGCTTCAAACAAACATTCATAAGTCCCCTTTGGGCAAGGTATGGCAATAATAAATTCTCGCATTTCTGGGCTGAATACTTTCTCAAACAGATTTATGAAGATGGAGCTGGGGTTTCTTCACCCTTCAAATTAAACATGCACGAGTGCATATATTTGATCAAAAAGTGTTTATATTATCCTTAAAGACCAATATGCCCCTCAGTGATGGACAGCCTCTAGGTCTGCCCTCCAGGCATCTCAGAAAACCCCAGTTTATGGGAGGAGTATGCAGATACTAAGTGACATCAACCAAAGAGAGGCTGTTTAACCTTGGGGGGGGGAGTTAGTTGGATGGCAATTCTGCATCTAGCATTCATTCCACATTTTCTCAGCTGGGAGGGAAAAGTGTAGCTCAAAACCACATTCAAATACTTTGGGGCAACACTATACTGACTGCAAAGTCACCCCTGAATGGCCATAAAAGGGCCATAAATCTATGCAGAAGGTACCATAAAACCCAATGATCACAGAAAGTCAAAACAGCATGCAATCTGGAGGGTACCATAAAATCCAATGATCAAAGGAAGTGAAAGCAGCATGCAATGCAGAGGGAAATTTCTGTTCCAGTGTGGGTTTGCTAAAACAATGGAGGGAAAAGCCAATTAGCCTCTGACTTCAGATAGGATTTAGGGAAGTGGCAGATAAATAGGTGAAAAAAATCATGACAGTAGTTAGGCAGTATGCTTTGCCAGGTGAAGAAAAAGAACTGAGACATCTATAGCATAGGTACATAGGGCTCATGGGTTTTATAGGTAATAACAAGTGCCTTGAATTTAATCTGGGAAATGATAGGTAACCAGGCTGTGGCATTCTGCACCTACTGGAATTTCCCAAGTTGTCTTCAAAGACAATCCTAATGTAGACTGCATTACAACAATCTAGCCTTGAGATAATCATAGATGGATCCAAGTGGCCAGATTAGCTCAGTCAAAGCAGGACTTTTGGGCTAAATGGAGCTAGGCAAATGCATTTTTGCAGTTGCATTAACTTGCTTCTCCAGCAGTGGTGCTGGATTCAGTCTAAGCCGAGGCTGTTCACTGAGTCAGCAAGTGTCAGCTGGACCCTAGTGAAAGTGGGAAACACAATGGCCTTCAAGATTTCAGCCTTCTCAACCAGCATTACCTTCTTCTTCTTCTCAGAATTTCATTTCAATTTGCTTAGGCTAAGCCATTTAACCACAGCAAGAAGGCATTGACTCAGGACTTCTAGAGCACCAACAGGCAATTTGGATAAAGAAATGTTGATCTAATCTGAACCAAGAATTCCTTCTCCTAAGGGTTTTACATAGAGACTGAATAGAATGTGGGATTAGACTGAGCCTGAGGAAGCCCACAAGAAAAGGAATCCCACTGATGTTTGTCTCACACTACAACTAAGACCTGCCTGAAAGTTACAGAAGCCTAGATAGGAATGCCATGAGCCAACCTGTCTAGAAGGAATGAGGTTCTTTGTTCAAGAGACAAAGGAAAGAAAGTACTTGGGAACTGAAGCAGCAAGAAATTGCAGAACTCAGTTTTACAGCTGAGTTAAGAAATTTCTCCAGTTAAACCAAACTTTAATGAGATGAAAGAATTAGAGAAAAATAAAGGAAAAGAAATTGGGAAATATGCTTATCCCTATGGAGTAGAAGAAGTATGGTGAGAGGGAGCACCAGAAGAGATAGTGTTCCACACTCTCACCTGTTCATCCATGTTGTCCTTCAAATCTTTGCAATTCAGCAGCAACCTAGTTCTGTCACATGGATTTGCTGCCATCACACCTAGTTTTCCCTCTAGAAGCTTGATTCTTTTTTTTAAATGCCCCATTGGTTTTCTTCTCCACTTGCAGTTTTAAAGGTTAGAAACTAGTTTTATATAAAAAGTGAACTCTTTAGTATCAAACCTGGCAGGTTTAATGAGAACAGAAAATACTAAATGTGGTCCATATGCAACCAAGTTTCTTTGGCAGAGGATTATGGGGGCCAGTTCTTGAGGCTGAACATGAAAAAACATCATAGCCTCAGTTGTGCTAATTTTGCATAACTATGAATGAGCCTGGTCCATGGAATAACCATTTTTTTGCAAGTGAACAATTAAATTCTTCTCCACATATTTTTTTAAAGCAAAGGACACACCATCTATTCTGCAGCTATTAGCATACTCCTTATCTCATTGTTAGCAAAAATCCATTTCAAATTTGTCAGCGTTCCCTGAATATCTTGAGCAAAAAGATGTTCACTCAATATTCATTAGCATTTTTATATATCTTCATAAACAAAACACCCATTCTGTGTTCCTCTGCTTTCTCCACATGGCCTGTACACAGAAAGTTTTCTCTGGCAATTATTTTGTGTGTGTGTGTGTTTGTTTTTGGTATTTTTCATAAGCATTTGCCTGGCATCCATCAGTTTTATGTGTATCTCCTCAGAAAGTAAGATGTCTGTTCAGCATTCATTAACATACCAAACACTATCTCATTACAGGACAACTGATGAGCTATACATAAATATCAAATTGGCATTACAGCAAGGTTTGCTATGCTCTAGATTTACTGTTAGGTTAAGCAGTTAATAGAAGCTTCCCAACAACCAGTAATGACTATGAGTAATTAAGACTCTTCTTATTCTATTTTTTGCTGTAGTGATGCATTGCATGCTCTGTTGTGGCCATTTAAGGACTCTTGAATGTGCCTTCTTTCACCTGGCAATAGCATCCGTCAACTGCAAGATTTTTTGTTGCACATTGCCAAGCATATAAACAAAGGTAAACACAAGTGGCATTCTGCTCAAGCAGTAGGGATTTTCTGCCCTCTCCTTACCTCTGTTCCACCAGAAAAGCTGCTTCAGAGGATCACAGAACCTTCTGGGATGGCATGTGATGGAAATACAGGGGCTGCAGATAGAAGGGTACTTGCCTAAGATTGGAAATTTCCCTCTGAGTGAATGGGCCTTCTGCTCACACATAGAATTATTGAACCTGTCCATAATTTATAATGTCCCAATGTTGCCAACCAGTTTGAGTCTTCCTTTGTTCAAATGTGCTCCACTGTATAACTGAAAAAATTCTAAGCATTATTCAATATCTCCATATATCCAAATGTTTCAGATCAGAAGAAATTATATGAAACTGTACCCAGATCCATTGGCTTCTCCCTACCAAATTCTATACAGTTGTGTAAAAATATGTCTGTTTTATAGGCAGTTAACATTTGGGCATGGGGAGACATTTAGCACCAGAATGACAAGCAGTACAGATACTAAGTTTGCAGTGCCCAAACCGAATAATGCCAATTATCTGTTGTGGAAGTTCAAACTAGAAATGCTGCTGTGAAAAGATGACCTCTGGGATGTTTTAAGCACTGACAGACCAGCTAACGAACCTGCAGAATGGGACAAGAAAAACGGGCAAGCAAAGCCAATTATAAACCTTTTAGTGAAAGATGATCAGCTGATCCACATAAGGAAAGAAGAAACAGCTAAAGGTATGTGGAATTCACTCCAGAAAGTGCACAAACATTCAGACCTAAACGGCAAACTACATCTGCTGCATAATCTGTATAAAATGAGACTCGGGCAGACAGCAAGATATGCATGAACATGTAAATGCCTTGCTAGAGATTGTAGAACAGCTGCGTGGACTTGGAGAATAAATGAAAGACAATCAGATAGTGCCACTATTACTGTGCAGTCTTCCAGAGTCCTATGGTCCACTCATCAGTGCCCTTAAGACTAGACCAGATTGGGGGGGGCATGGTGGCTGAGCTTCCAACTGGCTGCATCCCTCTCACACTCCTGCTATTTGCACTGTGGAATATCAAAATTGCTCTCAAAAAACAAAACTAATTTAGAAACAAACTTTAATGCCGGGTATGGGAAGGACTAGGGGGAAGAAGGGGCAACCCCCCCACAGACCCCTAGGAAGACTAATACAGACTCAGAAGACCAAGAGACATTTCTGTTGAAGGATATGGCGATGGGAGGAAGTAATTCTTACCGGACCAAGATTCTGTATGCTTTGACAGAGATAAAAGATGAACTTAAAAATGAAATAAAGACTTTGAACGGGGATGTCAGACAATTGAAAAAAGAATTTGGCCAGCTGAAACAAACAATAGAACCAATAAATAAGAAACTCGATGAACTCACCACAACAATGAGGACAACGGAGAAGAAAGCTGAAGCAGAGTGCGAAGAAAACAACAGATGAAATGAAGGAGGTAAAGGATTTTGAGGCTTGGGCCAAAAATAAAATCATACTTAAAGAGATTAAACTAAGAGAAAGGAAGGCTAAACTCCGTGGGGTCTCACTAAACTTTTCCAAAACAGAAGATCTCACTGCATCTTTAAATAAATGGCTGCGGCAGATACTTCACTCAGCAGGGGAATTAGAGACCTCCAAAAGAATCATCACCTCTGCCTTCCATTTAAACGTGTCGAAAAGAGCTCCTGAAGATGCAACACCAGATATCCTGATTGGATTCATGGAGGTACAGATAAAAAATAAACTTTTTTAAATTGCAAGAGAAAATGAGGATCTGTGCCTTGAAGGGGCTATTGTTTTTCTACTTGCTGACATCCCAGCTGAGATATTTCTCGCGAGAAGGAAGCTTCAAGATACAACAAAGACACTGAGAGAACATGGAATTCAAAACAGATGGCTCGCACTAGGCCACCTAGTGGTCAACTTAAATGGCAAAACTCACAGCACACAACAAGAATACTGGGAAGAAGCTATTGGAAACAGTTATAAAAAAACAGATGGAGGCATTTGAAAGGAGATAGTTTGTTTAGGCAAACAGTATAATAGATTATGTTAAGAACAATTGAACAAGTATAAGAAGGGAATTTAGAACTATATCTTAAGTGGCAACTATTCAGCAATAGTATACAAAGTGATAACCAATATAGAAGTAGAATTGTTATAACTAGAAGGCATGGTAAGGAGGTGGAGGGTGTGCTCTCCCCAAAGACCTCTGGTAGCAGGGTGGAGGGACATCCTCCTGCTGA
>NW_015164677.1:554236-563178 GCF_001447785.1 Gekko japonicus
GTGGCCTCTATGGCATTCTATTCAGCTGAGGCCTCCCCTCTCCCTTCCCCAAACTCTGGCTTCCTTAAACTGGCTTCCTTATCTGGAGCTGGCAACCCTATGAGTTCCTCAGAACAGCCACTGAGGGAAAACTTTGTCCCACACAGGAGCTAAGCAAGAGGCTTCTGACAGAGAATAGTGGCTGAAAGGGGAGTGGGCGGGGAAGAGGAGCAGATCCAGCCAATGGCACACCAGTAGTCTTGAGTGGCAGCCGATGGCCCAATGGCTGAGGGAGCGCATGCAATCTCACCACCCCATAGGACAGAAGCCACCACCATTCGGCATATATATATATATGAATGACTAGACCAGATGCAGATCTAACACATGATGAAGAATGGAATGGATGTCTAAAAGCTACATAGAACAACACATCAAATGGATGGTACATTGATTATTTATTTATTTATTGAACTTAAATTCTGCCCTCCCCACAAGTGGGCTCAGGGTGGATCACTAAGCTATTCAACATCATAATATAAATACATTAATAAACAGTTTAAAACCAGTTAAGAACAACAATTTATGGACAACAATTCAGGTGCCACAAGCCACATGACAAGCAACCAGGAATTCTTCACAGATCTTGACCTTGTAAAAATATACCGATGCACAGGGGTTTTACCCTAACAGGGCAAACAAAAGTTACCGAACAGGAGAAAGAGGGGGAAAAGTCTCTTTCCTGTTTTCCACAAGAGCAAAACAAAATTCTAGACAAAAAACTTCAGGTAGAACTGCCACCAGGTCCCTTATTAAGCAATTCCCAACAGCCAGGAGAAAGGGAACCCAAAGCTCCTGTCTTGTTCTGGAACTTACACAGTTAGAATGTTTTGTCCAGTGGCCTCTATGGCATTCTATTCAGCTGAGGCCTCCCCTCTCCCTTCCCCAAACTCTGGCTTCCTTAAACTGGCTTCCTTATCTGGAGCTGGCAACCCTATGAGTTCCTCAGAACAGCCACTGAGGGAAAACTTTGTCCCACACAGGAGCTAAGCAAGAGGCTTCTGACAGAGAATAGTGGCTGAAAGGGGAGTGGGCGGGGAAGAGGAGCAGATCCAGCCAATGGCACACCAGTAGTCTTGAGTGGCAGCCGATGGCCCAATGGCTGAGGGAGCGCATGCAATCTCACCACCCCATAGGACAGAAGCCACCACCATTCGGCATATATATATATATGAATGACTAGACCAGATGCAGATCTAACACATGATGAAGAATGGAATGGATGTCTAAAAGCTACAAAGAACAACACATCAAATGGATGGTACATTGATTATTTATTTATTTATTGAACTTAAATTCTGCCCTCCCCACAAGTGGGCTCAGGGTGGATCACTAAGCTATTCAACATCATAATATAAATACATTAATAAACAGTTTAAAAACAGTTAAGAACAACAATTTATGGACAACAATTCAGGTGCCACAAGCCACATGACAAGCAACCAGGAATTCTTCACAGATCTTGACCTTGTAAAAATATACCGATGCACAGGGGTTTTACCCTAACAGGGCAAACAAAAGTTACCGAACAGGAGAAAGAGGGGGAAAAGTCTCTTTCCTGTTTTCCACAAGAGCAAAACAAAATTCTAGACAAAAAACTTCAGGTAGAACTGCCACCAGGTCCCTTATTAAGCAATTCCCAACAGCCAGGAGAAAGGGAACCCAAAGCTCCTGTCTTGTTCTGGAACTTACACAGCAAAACAAATCTGCAGAATAAAGCTGCAGCTCAAAAGTCAAAAGGAGGCAAAAAGCTTTCCGGTAGAGAGTGGTCAAAAAGTCTAGGCAAACAGGATTTAGGCTTTGGGACTTGGTAACACAAAGAACACACAAAGTTATCAAAGTAAGATATTTTCTAGTTTATTTAGGTGCAAGAAAACACAAGACAAGACAGTGTAGGTAAAAAATAACAAAAACTCAGCTTGTCCAGCCTAACTGAAACATAAGGCTCTAATACAGCATTACTTTCCCCAAAGACAGAGTTGCAGTTGGTCAGCATACATAGTAGTCATCTTTTAGCCCATCCAGAACGCCATAGTTGGGGTACTGAAGTACTGGACCATACTAGGCTCAGTAGTCATAGCCCCAGTGCGGGTTACCACTAGTACTATTGACAAGCTGACCTGTCTCTAGCACCAGACAACCAGAACCATAACTGAAGTAGAACGGATTCTTATAGGAAACTGGCCCCTCCTCGGCTTAGGCCTTTACCCAATGGTGGGCCAGGAAAGTGATGTCAACTTTTTTAGGTTACCATGCAAATAGCATCCCAGAATATTCCAAGATAGCCCATAATATTTCAGCAGGGAGGAGGGAATCAAAAGATATCTGCAACATAACTCTCGACCCGCCTACATGCAGGTGTTGCAGGGTTAATTGGCTGGAATGTGCCTAATGGTCATCACCCCGGCCTGCTTATCAGCCACAGCTGGGAGCAATTTCTCCAAGGTTACTAAGTGCTCTCAGTGTTATCTTTGTTTCTGGGGAGAAGATTCACTTATTTGTCACTATAGAAGTTTTTACTGCAGGCCCAATACCAGGCCTGAACCAAGGGTTAGACAAACATTAGCAATTAAGAAAAGCATTTTCTTTACAGACCTCAGCACAAAGGAGAAGCTCTTCCTTACAGATGGAAAAAGCATCACTGTAAAAGGAACTGGGTATGGATGCTGTGGGATTCTTAAAGTGCTTGTGAAAAATGTCCTGTATATTCCAGAACTGGAGGGAAGCCTTCTGTCTGTGAAACACCTCACCAGTAATGGTCTTACAGTGAAATTTCAAAAGAAACTAATGTGAGATTAAGAAGAGGAAAGAGGTTATACTCAGAGGAATTGTGAAGGAGCATTTTTGTAAGCTTACCTTACCAAATGAGGAAGTTAGAATTGCTATACAAGTTTGTCACAGCAACTATATCCACCTGTGGCACAGACATCTATGACACAGACACCCAGAATCCATAAAACAGCTTGAAAACCGAGGCTTAACGAAGGACATGAAGATTATGTCATGTCAAACATATATGAAGTTTACATGCTGCATAAAGGCAAAAGCTACATGTGCCTCACTTCCTAAAAGCAATGAAAGCAAATCTACACCTCCCCTACAGATAGTGCACAGTGACATTTGCAGACCCATGAGAACTGTGACACCAGGAGGAAACAAAGGCCCATTACTTTCACTGATGACTACTCCAGGTACACTGTCACGTATCTCCTGAAACAAAAGAGCGAAATGCTTGGGAAACTCCAAAATAAGTTCCAGCAATAAGTTCCAAAGGAAGCCACAAACACTCTGCACAGACAATGGGGGGTATACAAGTAAAGAAGTGGAGCAGTACCTAAAGGAACAGGGTACAGAGCACCAGGCAACCATACCATACATACCTGAAAAAAATGGAGCAGCAGAAAGGAAGAGCCACACCTTAGTTGAAATGGCCAGATACATGCTTCTGGATGCTGGATTGCCAGATAAGTATTGGAGTGAAGCAATTATGATGGCAACATACCTATAGAATAGATTACCACCAAAAGCAACTGATAGCCCTCCATGCAGATTATGGCATGGATCAGAGCCAAGCATCAAGCACATCAGAGTGTTCAAATACAAAGCCTATGCCTTCATTCCCAGTGAAAAACACTCAAAGCTGAACAGTAGAGCCACAGAAGGAATACTAGTGGGTTACAGTGTTTGCTGTAAAGGGTACAGAATTCTATTCACGAAGACAGACAAGGTTGCAATAAGTGGTGCAGTATACTTTGATGAGACCATGGAACTAAATCTGATACAAGCCGCAGAAGTTAAAAAAAACTCATCAAGAAGTGAGCAAGAGACAGCAAGACCAAGCAAAGCAGAGGTGGAATTCAGCACAGACTTGTCAGGATTTCAAGAGGAAACGGGACCAAGCAAAGTTACAACCCGAGCAACTAAAGGTATTCCACCTCACAGACTATCCTATACAGCCAAAGCTGAGAAAATACATGAGCCCTTGTCTTGGGAAGATATCTCCAAGTTGCCTGAAAGTGAGTCCAGAAATGGAAAGAGGGAGCTGAAGAGATACAATCACTTCACAAGAATAAGACTTGGACACTCACCAAATTGCCACCTGGGCGCAAAACTATAGGATGTAAATGGACATTCAAAATTAAATACAATGCAGATAGTGAAATTGAAAAGTATAAGGCAAGACTTATTACAAAGGAATACTCACAGAAATATGGCGAGGATTACGATGAGACATTTGCTTCAGTAGTAAAGTATCCCACTATAAGAACCTTACTGAGCTTAGCAGCTGGAAAGGGAATGCATGCCAAACATTTAGACATAAAGACCACCTTTTTGTATGGTGATATTACAGAAGATATTTGCGAGGACCAGCCACCTGGCTTCGAGGTAGGTTGCCAGGTCCTTACCTTCTGCTGGTGTGTGTGTGGGGTTCCAACTTGCTCTCCTCAGTGTCCTGGCATGTACACTTTGCATGTGCGCCACAATGACGTTACTTGGAAGTGACATTATTGCGCTAGGCACATTGTGAAAGGGATGCTCTAGCATCATTGCACCAGGCATGTCAGACACAGCAGGGCTCTTTGGAGGTGGGGCTCCCCCACCAGCCAGCTGGCCAGTGGTGGATTGGGGACCCCAAAATTGGGGAAACCCCTGCCTTCATCAGGGGGATGGCAACCTTACTTTGAGTAATCACAAAGCCAGACCCTTGTATGTAAACTCCAAAAGAGTATTTATAGCCTAAAGCAAGCAGTCAACATATGGAATGAGAAATTAAATGAAGTACTCAGAAGAAGAGATTGGATTTATACCCTGCCCTTCACTGTCTGTAGGAGTCTCAATGTGGTTTACAATCCCTTTCCCTTCCCCACCCCACAACAGAAATCCTCTGATGTAGGTGTGACTGAGAGAGCTCTCTCAAGAACTGCTTTTGAGAGAACAACCCTGAAAAAACTTATGACTGACCCAAAGTCACACCAGCAGCTGCATGTGGAGGAGTGGGGAATCAAATCTGGTTCTCTAAGATTAGAGTCTGCACTCTTAACCACTACACCAAACTGGCTTTCATCGAAGATGGATTCATGAGAGCCAAAGTAGATCCATGTTTGTACACCAGAAAGCAAGATAACTGATGGACATACATCCTGATTTATGTGGATGACATAATACTTTGTTTTGAATAAGAAGGGGACCCTGATAGGATAATGCACCAGTTGCAACAAAATGTTGACGTTAAACAACTGGAAGACATCACATATTACCTTGGTCTTCAGATAGAAACAGAATGTGATGGGGCCTATTTCCTTAGGAAGAAAAAATAACTGGAATGCTGGAGCATTTTGGAATGAAATATGCAAAAAGGTGAAAACACCCATGGAAGAAGGATATCTGGAAAATGACAGCAGTCAAGAAACATTCTCAAATAATAATCAATATTGTGAGGCAATCAGAAAACTATTGTATCTAGCCACAGTGTCTAGGCCGAATATAAGTGCTGCTGTAGGATTTATGAGTAGGAAAGTTTCTGCACCTGGCCAGGCTAACTGGAATACAGTGAAAAGAGTGATGCAGTATCTGAAGGGAACAAGCCAATTGAAGCTGTGACTACCAGCAACTGCAGATCCAAAACTGAAAGCGTATGTGGACACTGATTGGGCTGGGGACACCACTGATCAGAAGTCCACTAGTGGATATCTGCTTCAGTGTGGAGAAGGGACCATTTGCTGGGCACCAGCCAACTGTAGCACTTTCTTCAACAGAAGCAGAATATGTTGCAGCTGCACAAGCATGCCAAGAGGCTATCTGGATTCGCCAGTTAATTTTAGACTTAGGACTGGATAGACCTGAACCAATAACAATATTTGAGGACAATCAAGGGTGTATAAAACTGTCACAGACTGAAAAGGTCAACCCACGGTTTAAACACATTGATGTTAAGTATCAACTTCTGAAAGAAATGCAGAAATAAAGACTCATTAACATGCAGTATTTTATTTATTTATTTGGAATTATATCTCACCCCTCCCCTTAACGGGCTCAGAACAGGTTCCAACAGTATAGTTACAATACAATTAAAACCAAATTAAAACACAATATAAAATAACATAGTTCATATGTACCATACAACTCTAGTAAAAAAACAACAACAGATACCTCAGTGGTTGATGGTGCTAGAATTTAAATTGTTGGGGATCCATAAGATTCAGGATCTCAGACCCAGGCCACAGATGGGGTCAGCCCAAGGAGGGGACACCCGCTGCCTCAACCAAAAGCCCAGTGGAAGAGCTCCATCTTGCAGGCCATGCAGAATTGTAATAAATCCCACAGGGTCCTGATTTCACACAGGAGCTCATTCCACCCGGCATGGTATTTACCAACTGAAGAAATGACTGCTAATGTTCTCACCAAACCATTGCCTGGAGACTATCATTGGACCTTTCTAGAAAAAAATGAAATATGGTGGATAGTACACATGCTATCAGGAAGGTGTGTTGGAAAAGCGACAGCCTGCTAAGAGTCTAGTTACTGTACATACTGCTGAAAGAGTAGTTTAGTCCACTTGTACTCTAGGAGGAGCTCTGGAGCATTCTCTAGTGTTTAGGGTTTATTGAATGTTTTCCTCCTGCAGTTCAGCTTACCTCTTGTTGTTTCTCTTCTGGCTGTGTGTTAGTATATATTAGTGCTTATGCTCTGAAGGCATCTCTGTTGCATTAGTAGTCTCCAGTAAGTTGCCTTTTTGCAAAAGTCCTGTTGCAGTAAATTCACTGAAAGCAAACTCCAAAGCATGGTTTGGATTATTTCCTGAACTCTGCCAACACCTAGAAGGTAGAGTAAGAGAGGAAGCCAAGGTGATTATAGCTACCTATGCATGCAATCCAAGCAAAGTTCTGATTTCCAAGGTTGGGATGTGTGCGCAAGCATCTGAACATTAAAAAACCTCCAGAAATTATCTCTTTACATAGTCCAAAGTGGTTAGAGAAGCAGAGACATAATGTCTGTCGGGGGGGGGGTTTCCTTTAGCTGCACAAAGGGATGAACCAAAAGAAGCACATAGATGAAGAGGGTGTGTGTTTGAGGCTGTCTTGATCTGATCAGAGGAGTGTAGCTTTGGCAGGCAATTTAAAATAGCCTAAATTAGATCAATCTGAAGCAAGAAAAATCTTTCTTCAAGAAATGCTAATACAATAGGTTCTTTATATGGCTAAAGACACACTGATTAATGATTGACAGGTTCTGATTAACAGACTGATGGCCAGATACTGGGTGAGGCATCACCTTTCCCAGAGACATTCTGTTCCAGTAAAGGTGATGAAATTAAGCACAGTCATATGCCTCAGCTGGCTGTCTCGTCTTTTGTTATGGTAATCGCCAAAACTGTTTAGTGATTCCATGCAGAGAAAGAGAGACGGAGAAAGAAAGAGAAGAAGCTGTCCCCAGCACCAAGGTGGGGTGTGTGTGTGAAAACAAAATGGAGGGTTATCGGCAACATCTAGAGTCTACTTGATGAAGTATGGCTGCTTTTTTTGTACTTTTTGAACATGCCCTTCTCGGACCATGTTTTCATATACAGTAACAAGCTATTATTGCGACATAATTCCAGCCCAATAGGGTGGGGAACAGTGGAGGAAAACACCCACTGCTTCACTAAAATCAATATTCCAGTCAAACCAAGAAAAACTCATCCTTATTTCTAGCCTTCAGTTTCCTAGGAAGGCCTACCTTAAAAAAGGATCTGCTAGACCCATTTCCCCCTGTCAATTAATGTGAACAACGGCTTCCAAGAAGAATACAATCATAACAGACACCCACTAGTGAGGCGGAAGGCACATCAGACACCTATGAATATGCAAGCAGAAAACAGCAGGGAACTGCACACAAATATGACAACACAGAGAAGATGCTGTGAAATTCAGGAATCTGGCAGTGTTACTGATAAACAATGCAACATGACCCTACATTGATAAGAAAGGGAGGGGGAACCCACAGTTTGAATTAATTGCAGCTCTCTAACAGTGCCATCCTGAACAGAGTTATACCTAAACCCATTGACTTAAATGGATTTAGAAGGATGTAATATTGTTACATTCATTTATGTGGGCCCTGTATTTCACTTAAATTGAGTGGCTCTTTACCACTCCACTGAACAAAGTTTATTTATTAAAATATATACTCCAAGTTCCTTTTGGCTCAGTTTTGAAGCCTTCCTCCAATCCAAGGACCCAACATCCAAATTAAGTGGCTCTTCCATTGGAAGATTAAGTTGGAAAGTCGGCATACGCTGGAGGACCACTTAGAGGATGGTTGGATCCACCCCAATAAGATACACAGATTTCTTTTACTACAGTACTCTTGCTGATCAAATACTTTGGTTGTTCCTTACTGTTTTTATGAAGTATCTGACTTTAACAAAGGTAATACAGAAATGCAAAAAGGTAATACAGAAATAATGGTTGTGTTCGACCACTCTGCCTAGCTAACAGTAGTGCCTTGTTTTGATGGATCAGGCCCTTCTTCTGGAGGAGGGCACTTACAACCCAAGAACTCCCAAACAAGCCCAAAAATTCAAAAAATGAGTTCCATGATCCAAACTGGACTTTAGATTTGCATTTCATACACCACTTTCTGAAATGGTGCTGGAGCTGGTTGATCAAAGGGGGGGGGAGTGGGAAAAGCCAGAAATTCCATTGCATACACACAAATCCTTGGGAGTGTAGGATATATATCCCCAGGGGTCATTTCGTAGAAAAAGAGGTGCAGGAGTTCATTAGCATAACTCATTAGCATATGTAATTTGCATATGCCACACCCCCTGATATCACTGGAAATATGTCAAAAGGCAGGAAGGCAGGAAGGAGAAAGAAAGCAAATAGGGAGAGAGGAGTGGAAGGGAGGAAAGAGGGGAGGGA
>NW_015164677.1:563660-564556 GCF_001447785.1 Gekko japonicus
GCCAAATGCAGCGGGCTCGCTGGCGAAGGAAGACGAGGTGGGGAGACATGCCTGGCTTCCCTGATTGAACTTCTCCAAGTGCCCCGCAGCCGCAGGGCACTTGGAGAAGATTGGACAGGGAACCCAGGGCATTTAATTCCTCCCCGGGGAGGCTGGGCTCATTTCTGCCGGAGGACCACTCCCGGGCACTCCAGGAGGAAACGACACCTGTATATAAGAACATAAGAACATAAGAGATGCCAATGTTGGATCAGGCCAAAGACCCATCCAGTCCAACACTCTGTATCACACAGTTCCCCCCGGGGGGGATGGGCTCATTTCTGCCGGAGGACTACTCCCGGGCGCTCCAGGAGGAAACAACACCTCTATATAAGAACATAAGAACATAAGAGATGCCAATGTTGGATCAGGCCAAAGGCCCATCCAGTCCAACACTCTGTATCACACAGTGGCCAGAAATACCAGTGCCATCATGAGGTCCACCAGTGGGGCAAGGACATTAGAAGCCCTCCAACTGTTGACCCCCCCCAAGCACCAAAATGACAGAGCATCACTTGCCTTAGAGTCCCTATCTATACCTTGTGGCTAATAGCCACTGATGGACCTCTGCTCCATATGCTTATCTAATTCCCTTTTGAAGCCGTCCATCCTTGTAGCCATCACCACTTCCTGTGACTCCTTTGGGTAGTGAAGGGTGGGGTATAAATCCAATCTCTTCTCCTTTTCTTCTTTTCTGTTTAATTTCTTTTTATCATTGTTGCCGTTTTTGAATTTCAATTGCTCTGCTTTTTTTTTTTTTGATGTTGGCTTTGTAGAGTTTTTTGCCTGTGGGTATAGTATTTATAGAACCACAGGGCTTATTTATTCAAGTGCCAATAATGTCAGGGACGTTTTGC
>NW_015164677.1:565719-566054 GCF_001447785.1 Gekko japonicus
TTCCTCCCCACATGTCCCCTCATATCAGAAAAATTACCCCTTTTAAAGTTAAAAATGGTTGTGTGAGTCTTTTTGGCCAATTCCCTATTTGTACAAATGTTGAACTCAACAACATTATGATCACTGTTCCCAAGCAGTGCAATCACTTTTACATCTCTCACCATGCCTTGTCCTTTCCTTCTTCCCAACTCCTTCTTAGGCTGTGGTCACACAGTCATTTTGATCGGGTTCCCTCCTGCATTTAAAATTGCTGATCAGATGGCCGCATCCATCTCCCACACCAAAGTGGGTTCACTCGCGCAATCCTCCCGATTCCCTAGCGAGTTTCCCTACGC
>NW_015164677.1:566303-572184 GCF_001447785.1 Gekko japonicus
GCGGGTGGGGGGGGGGGGAACCTACAAGAACAAGGGAGTACAGCGAGTCCCAGTGGGATCATTGATTCGGCCATGGGTATATGCACATGCACAAAGCCAATTAAAAAAACAGCAAGCCATGCTGTCCAAGCTGCGGCGCAGCTATCTGAACTGTGCCCGGAGCTTCGTTGCACAATGCAAGCAGTTCAGGGAGGGATGTGTGGTCATCCCAACCTGAAAAAAAAACCCAATCAAAGCTATAGTGGGAACAAATCAGGATAAACTTGCCATGTGACCACAGCCTTAGACTTCTCACAATTCATTATATACACAGCTCTGGTCTTCCTCTTGTCAGTTTTCCTCCTGTTTTTCTTTTGTCCTCTTTCTCAATGTCCACTAAACTAATCTAGATTTGAGTTGAGTCTTTTCTCCCCCCATTCCTCTTTCCATATAAATCTCTCCCCCTTCCTTTTACACTGCTTGTTTCCCCCCCTTCCCCCTTATTTACCCCCCCCACCAAATTACTGGGTAGGGTGTAGGGTTGTCAGGTCTGGGTTGGAAAATACCTGGAGACTTTGGGGGTGGATCTAGGAAAGGGTGGGGTTTGTGGAGGGGAGGGGTCTTAGCATGGTACAATGCCATAGAATCCACCCTTCAAAGCAGCCATTTTCTTCAGGGGAGCCAATCTCTGTCAGCTGGAGATCAGTTGTAAAAGTGGGAAATTCCCAGGCACCACCTGGAGGCTGGCAACCCTATCTGTCAACCACCAGAGACTCTCTACACTCAGTTAGCCCATATCCAGTGATGGCAGGCATTGTGCAACTGGACCCTGCCTTGCAGCAACCACCACGCAACTTAGCCTAGTGGGAGCCACCACAAAACTAGGTCCAGACTAGCAGCAGCCTCTGATCAACTGGGCCCAGTCATGATCTCCTTGTAACTGGGCCTGGCCCAGTGCAATCTGGGCCTAATCTGACACTGTTGGCAGCAGCCATCATACAGCTGAGCCATATTTTTCCTGGGGAGAGGCTGCCAGTGGCAGGGATAGGGTTGCCAGCCTCCAGGTGGGGCCTGGAGATCTCCCGCTTTTATAACTGGTCTCCAGCTGACAGAGATCAGCTCCCCTGAAGAAAATGGCTGCTTTGAAGGGTGGACTCTATGGCAAACTCCCCAAACTCCCCAAACCCCACCCTCTCCTGGTTCCACCCCCAAAATCTCCAGGTATTTTCCAACCCAGACCTGGCAACCCTAGGCAGGAAAGAAGGGAGAGCTTGTTACCCCAATGGCCTGCATATGTATAACCCCCAGTGTTTGGAGCATCCTCCTTGAGTGTCAAGCACATACATGTGTATTCTGGGGTAAGAGTATATGAAAGAACTGATGCCTATGTATACCAATGACACAACGACCTCTTCCTGGCCATTGCGATGACCGAATTGGGGTGTCTAAGTATAAATATAAGTATACTTATACTGCATTCAGATTATTTTACTCTGATATGACTGATTACCTTTACTTTCTCAGGGCTCACCAGTTTACACTAAAAAGTAGTCTCTTCAGAGTTTCTATTTCTTGTGGATGGATTGAGGGCAACTGCCAGATATAAATCTTTATCAAAAGTCAGGCACCAGTGCTTGTGAAAAGCAAGCAGCACAGTTCTTTATTTCACAGAAAACTCGACAGGGGGATGGAATATATTTACATAGGATATTTTGATACTTTGTAGAATAAACAACAGAAAACACAACAGGGGGATGGGATATTTACACAGGATATTTTGTTTCTTTATAGAATAACTGCTTCACTCTGCCTTCACATAGGCTGTATCTTTATAACTCTAACTTTGTCCCAGATTGTCTTTACTACACAGAAACCATTTGTGATTCCAGTCTCCAGTAACTGACTGTGGTTAGCCTTTGGACTTTATTCGCCTGGTTTCCTGAGACTGACTGGTGCGACTACTCCAGCTTTTCCAGTCTCTTCCAGACTCTTAGTCCTTCCTATAACCACCTTACAGGTTCCCTTGGAGCAGTGTATATGGTGTTTTGTGCCTACTGAGGAGTTATACTGTTTCTCCTCTCTTTTCACTCTCTTCTCTCATTAGAGGGTACCAGTTAGGAGTGTTATTCAGCCCCAGTTTCCCTCAAATTGCTGGCTTGCTGTTTTAACTCAGCTTCAGAGGCTCCTTTCCTCTCAAGAGCTCTTCAGCTAGCTACCTTTTTCCAACTGACTTTGTCAACTGTTAGCTCTCAACTGTCAGCTGTTAACTGTCACTCATTGCGAATTCTGAGCAATCTTGCCCCAACCACTCTCAGTCATGTCCTTTATTGAGGACATTTTCAGAAGAAGTTTTCCTATGAAACGGAAGTTTACTCTGGATAATTTCGTCAATCCATCCTTTCTGTTGAAGACTTCTCTTTCATCTGTATACCTAGAACGAAATTTGTATAAGAATTGTTGAACACCTAAATATTATATTTATATTAATCTACATTGTTATGTATTATAAGCGCATTTTGTACAGTTTCCTTTGGGTCTTTGGTTGTTAGTCTTACTCTAATTGAGCCAGATTATTTTGTGCCAGAGAACCATGATCAGACTCACCCCTTTTAGTGCGCTTCAAAGCACATCTACTGGCCCTGGAATGATCAGACAGCAGCAGGCATGGAGTCAGCCCATCTGCCATTTTTTTCAGAAAGTTGGTCCTCAGAGCATGCCCACAAGCACAGATGAGCCTGCTGGAATATGTAGTTTGTGGGGCAGTCAGTCATTTTTTTTACAAGTTTGTCCTCTGAACTATCGCACAAGCGCTTTCTGAAATGCTGGAATATGGCCATTCTCTATGCCATTCTCCCTCTAATCTTTTCAATTTATCCCTTCCTCAAAGGACAGAAAAAAGCTCAAGAACAGAGGCATTTTTCTTTTAGGGTTTTAAAAAAGAAAACAACGTTTTAGCAGCCCCTGGGGGGGGGGGTGCAAATTAGCAGTTGTGTGCACATCGCTAACTACTTTTTTTAAAATGGTGGATGGAAAACAAGAGATCAGTCAGACCTTCCTGACAGTTTGGGTGCACAAGAGTGCAATCAGTTAGCAGGAAATCCATTTTGGAATCAGGTCAGACCAACAAGACCGGACTTTCTCAGGTATCAAAGAAACATGCAGCAAGCTGAGGGGAGAAGGGGATTTGGGGATCAACCGACAGATGTTGCTGTCTGATCCATAAGGGAACAGCAAGGGCAATGGATCAAACTGCCCATGTGAACGCGACCAGTGAGTCTACTCAATAGAGAAATTATAAAATCAGTTTCAGAATGAGTCCTAATTTTGATTTACTTAGGTATGCACATTATTTGCAACATTAATCCCCATTGCTCACTCCCAAGTTTTTAAGTTTAGAAGGGCCATTAGACACTTTCATGTGCTATATATATATAATTAAAGGAAGGCCCAGTATCATTATTGCTGTCTGTAACCTGCAGTAAGTGTTACAAAGTGCCCTCTGCATTTAAATGTGATGAATTATGCCTCTTAGGTCAAGCAACACACTGTAACTGCTCTAATTCACCTTGCAGCCCACTAACCCAATTCCAGTTCAGATGCTCTGAAGAACCTAGTAAATCAAGCAGAAATCTATGCATGAGACAAAATGCTCAAAGAGTATTAATCAAGTGACATTTGTCTCTGAATAGTGACTTCATAAAAATAATGCACTCATTTTTCTCTTTATGTTTTCAAGGGTTTCCCCCCCAGTTTTCAATCAGAATATATACTTTTTTAGACTTCAGACTATACTATCCTATGCAGCACCATTATTCATTTGTTTGTAACTAACACAAAACTAAAGTTGGAGATGCAGAGAGGAAAGGCTAAGTGAAGGTTGAATGTCTACTGTTTGTTTTGAGGGAGCAGGATCAGCAATCTGGCACTTCTTTATTGCCTTACATAATTCAGGAATTGTAACTGGTCTTTCCTTTGGGAAGGACCAAGAAAATTCACTGAATGAAAATGAAATCTTTTGATTTTATTCCAGGCCTCAGGGAACATACTAGTCTCAGAGGAGGGTATAACTGGACACCTGTACAGGAGGGCTGTATGTGTGCAAGAATGAGCATGCTAGCCTTGCCACATGTGACAGAACGTGCTGACCCTGTCTCCCCCCCATCATGCATTCACTTAAACATGGGCACATGAACAAAACTTCAACATAAGCTATGCATGCTTGGGTACTGTGTCCAAATTCAGCAAAAATACATGAGGAACAGTGTACTCAGATGTAAGCTAGGAGCCAGAGCGAGCACACTTTTCCTTACACACCAATATGTTGTGTGTACAGAATACTATCAAATAGAATAAGAGATTAATTAAACCATGCAAGGGTGAAGTCAAAAGGACACTGACATTACACTGATTAAAACTTGGGGAACAAGTAGGCAATGGTTTCTAAGTATATCAGCTTGATCATGTTTACATGTAGCTGTTTTTCTTAGAGATGTCCTCTGTATATACAGAGGGGATTGTGCATTTGAGAAATCCAGCCATGGGGATTTTCTGAAAAACATAGATGAAGCCTATACAATATCCTGAGTCAGACAAATGGTCTGTTCAGTGTTGTCTTCTCTGACTGATACACATTCTTCTGGGGCTTCAGTAAAACAGTTTTTCCTAACACTTGCTATTTGAGATTCTTTACATGGAGGAGCAAAGACAAAATTTAGGACCTTCCTCATGCAAAACGTATATCCTCCCCATAAGACCTCTGATTCCTCCCATCCAGAGAAGGGCAAAAAAAACCCCAACAACCATCCAATAAACAAGACACTTACTATGTAGTTTTCCTTGATGGAGCACCAAATTCCGAAGACAGCTTTAGCAGTGGAGAGAAGCAAGTAGGATGTGTGATACTGCACAGGATTACTTAAAATACTGTGGTTACAGAGCTATAAATGAAACTTTTCTTCTCATCAAACATCTTAGACAATTGATGCCTGATAATAATTCATCCTGTTCTTATGTATAAAAGCCACTTGGGGTGGATACTAAATTCAAGAAATTCCAGAGGGATCTCAGGGATTTCGAAGCGGATAGAGTCTATGATTGGAATCAAAATATTAGGAGGAGCACCAAAAGGGAGTCTGTTTCTTTTAATACCACTATCAACATCAGTTCTGCGACTGACAGGAGTGATTCTGGGGATGAAACTACTTCTACTTATTCTACTAGGTAGAATACAAATAAATCCAACACCTCATTGCCTGGTACACATGTTCTTTAGACAAAAGAGGACAAGAGGGTACAGGACAAGTAAAAAAGGAAGTCTGTTTCTTTTAATACCACTATCAACATCAGTTCTGCGACTGACAGGAGTGATTCTGGGGATGAAACTACTTCTACTTATTCTACTAGGTAGAATACAAATAAATCCAACACCTCATTGCCTGGTACACATGTTCTTTAGACAAAAGAGGACAAGAGGGTACAGGACAAGTACGAGCCGAAAATATTTCACAGGAAGAAGATGCATAAAACCAACAGGGTTTGCCGCTTAGGCGGCGAGCAGATTTTTGCTCACCCGCGAGGCCAAATGGACCCTATGAGGCTTCAGATGGCGTTGTGGGAGCCACAGCCCCCTGGCAGCTCGTTGGATGAGCTAGTGGAGGACTGGCATGACCGGCTCTCTGCGGCCATTGAAGAGATTGCTCCCAGGCATCCTCTCTGGATTCGTGTGAGGCGGGCACCCTGGTATACCCAGGAGTTGTGTCAGCTGAAGTGAGAACTGAGACGACTAGAGAGACGGTGGCGTCGCACTCGCGACGAGGCGTCAAGAGCATCTTATAGGACGTTTATGAAGGCCTATGAGGTGGCAGTCAAGGCCGCAAAGAGGGAGTTCTTTGCGACCAGGATT
>NW_015164677.1:573767-643485 GCF_001447785.1 Gekko japonicus
TTATATTGGCTTTTATTTACTGCATTAGCTTTTTATACATATCTTATCTTTTAGATGTTCTAATTCAGCAACTGTGCATTTGACACCAGACACATGACTTTCACCTTTAGATCTTGCTGCTTAAGTAAGTAATATAGCCATTTTTATAACATTGTAAGTTAAGAAATATTTGATTATTCATATTCAATATTCTTTTTATCTCTTTTCTCTACAGCCTTCCTCTTCCTGGTCCAATATTCACTTATTGGTTATCTTATTGCAATATGTATTTAAGTTACGTGTACCTCACTATTGTTTGACCTCTGAAGAAGGCCCCAATAGGGCAGAAACGCATTAGGTCATGTGTATTGGCTCTTGTGTTTAGGCTACACTTTTTCATGAGGCTTTCATTAGGCTCTTATGTATGTTTTTAACTGTCTTTCTAATAAATACTTGTATTTTTGTATAAGTTTTAACTAGGTTTTTAATATTGGCCTTTCATTAGACTTTCTTCTCATCCTTTTAGTTCATGATTCCAGTTTTTGGGTCAGGTTTGTTTCCCCCTCCCTGTGTCTTACCATCTTGTATCTATATCACATAATTGTATGATTGTATTAAACTATGATATAAGCCAATATGCTCCTCATTATGTTTGACCTCTAAACAAGGTCTATACAGGCCGAAACGCATCAGGTCAAGTCCATTGGCCCTTGTATGCTAAATTTTGGCATTTTTACATGAGGTGTGATTGGGCCGTTATATGCTTTTTAATTCTTTGTTAATAAATACATGTATCTTTTCATACTATATAATTAAGTTTTTATTGTTGGCCCTCTATTCTGTTTGACTTACCTTTTCAGGTTCTGTATCTCGGGTTATTAGGGTTAGTGTGAGGGTTTTTAGTGTTATGGTTATTAGGGTGAGGGTTAAGGTTAGGATTGTTAGTGTTAGGGGTTAGGAATTTGGGTTCTTGTTAGCGGTAGGGGTTAGGGTTAGAGTTATTAGGGTTATGGTTTTTGGTTATGATTTAGGGTTATTAGGGTTAGAGTTAGGGATTAAAGGTAGGGTTAGGAATATTAGGGTTGGGGTTAGGGGTTAATTTTAGGGTTAGGGTTAGAGCCGGGGATTGCACAGGGAGGCATTTAAATGCCTCCCTCCTTTGTGCAGGGCCTTCCCTGGCTCATCCACCTTAGTTGCCAGGCTAGGGGTGGGGCTTACTGCATCTGCCTGCCCCTTGGGGTCATTGCTGCCACAACACCGTCCTGGGGCGTTCTGGCTTGAAATGACCCCTGCATATGTCACCGCAAAGGAGAGAGTCCACTGAACATGAGAAGGTCATGGAGCCAGAACCAGTATTTGGACTCATCATCTCCATATGTCTTCTTGCAGGGGATTGTCTCCAGAGCGTGCTAATGAGTCCTTTGGGGTGGTCCAAAGATTTTTTTGGGGTACAGCTTGGCTCCTGTGTCTGCTCTGTGATTGTCCATGGGGCACCACACTTTGGAGCAGCTGGCACAAGAACCGCTTGGAGCAGCTGGCACAAGAAGCGCTCTTTGGACCATGACACAGCATATGTCCCCTCAAAGGAGAGAGTCTGCTGAATATGGGGGTTTATGAAGTGTCGGGGTCCAAAGTTCATGGTTTTTAGTTGTTTAGGGTAAAACTTTGCAGTGTCTGGGTCAAAAAGGATTTTAGCTCCATATCAGAAAAAAAAAAACCTTTGTTTGGGTATAGAGAATCCTTGGCCAATGTTATTCAGGTTAGGTTAAGTAAACACTTAAGATATTATGAAGACACACCTTTCTTTACATTTGGCCAATAAATGGACAATTACGCAAATGATGCATGGTCTTTTGTAACCAATTATGCTTTTTGAATGTTATCTTAATGACTTTGTCATTTCAAGTATAAAATTTCATGTACTTCCTGATGGTGTTCAGAAAGCAGTAAATTTTTTGATGGGCTGTTTGGCCAAACTGTTTTCAGGTGTCTTGATTGCAATTAAAACACTAAGACCTTCCTCCTCATTTTGATTTCATTTTTTTAAATTGGGATTTTATTTGTATAACAAAGCAGTTCAGGCCTCTGGCCCTAGGCTTAGGCAGGACAATGCCAAACAAAAAAGAATTAGGTGCACAAGGCAGGAGGAGAGGAAGATAGAAGAGGAGCAACAAGCTAAGCTAGCTGGAAGCCTTGACAGGAGTGCTAATGGTCCACAGATTACGGGGCACAATCAGGTTTTCCAGACCTCCCAGTTTGGCAGGGGTTGCCTGATTTGGAGGGGCTCCTTCCTGCCCACCAGCCAGCTGGTGGGGAAGCTCCACCCCCAATAGTGACCACCCAGCCTCCTCCCCACCTCTTCCCAACAAGCTGCTGGAGAGAGGCATGGACCATGCGCCTGCACTCTAAGCCCCAAATTCAGGGCTTTGAATGCAGTCGCGCATGGCCTCCTCCCCACCTGTCCCCAGCAGCATTTAAAGGACATCTGTAAACGCTGCTGGGAAGTGGTGGGAGCCACGCGCCTGCACTCTAAGCCCTGAATTTAGGGCTTGGAATGCATGCATGCATGGCCTCCCCCCAGAAGCATTTAAAGGACAGCTTTAAATGCTGCTGGGAAGTAGCAGGGGCGCAGCTCCCCAATGTGATGATGTCACTTCTCTGCCACAAAATATCCAGGAATTTCCCAACCCAGTCAGGACTGGCCCCAATGAGTACTCTATCAAAGGCCAAAATAGGCCTGGAAAAGACTCTGCCTCCTCTCTCTGCCTTTTTTATTCACAGAAACCCAGCCTGGAATATTGTGGTTGCCTATGGAACATGCGCCTGCACTCTAAGCCCCAAATTCAGAGCTTGGAATGCAGTCGCGCATGGCCTCCTCCCCACCTGTCCCCCGCAGCATTTAAAGGACATCTGTAAATGCTGCTGGGAAGTGGTGGGCGCCACGCGCCTGCACTCTAAGCCCTGAATTTAGGGCTTGGAATGCATGCATGCATGGCCTCCCCCCAGAAGCATTTAAAGGACAGCTTTAAATGCTGCTGGGAAGTAGCAGGGGCGCAGCTCCCCAATGTGATGATGTCACTTCTCTGCCACAAAATATCCAGGAATTTCCCAACCCAGTCAGGACTGGCCCCAATGAGTACTCTCTCAAAGGCCAAAATAGGCCTGGAAAAGACTCTGCCTCCTCTCTCTGCCTTTTTTATTCACAGAAACCCAGCCTGGAATATTGTGGTTGCCTAGGAACATCCACTGAGAGAATCCATTGCTTAAAGCTAGCTACAGTCATATTTGCTTTTATAATTTTCAAGGGTTTTAAAAAAATAATAAAATAAAATAAAGATTTAACATTTGTTTGCAAACCTGGGGCCTTTTCAGGTTTGTAGAAATATCTGCCTTGCCTATTCACAGCTCCAGTCACTGGATTTAAGAATCTAAAGATTTGGCTGACTTCTCTGTGAAAGAGAGAGAGAAAGGCCAAGGCTTGACAGGTTTATGTGTGTATACATTTCTTTCTCCTAGACAGTAAACATTTAGTCAGCAGGGTTAACCAGAAAAGGGCTTCAAGCAACTTGGAGTGACTCAGGTAAATCTATATAACACTTCTTAACACTTGAACTTTTGATCCCTAATTTGTTTCATGCTTACAAATCTATTTATTACAAGAAATCTTTTCAGCCAGCTCCAGATTACTATTTCCTCACTCACTGGCTCAAACTGTCATCCCCCATCTTCCACAGTTCTAGCTCTCTCTCCAACTGACTTAACTGCTGTCATTCCCCACATTCTGTCACCTCTCATTAGCTGTCTGCCAACATATCAACTACTTATGCTCTGAAGGTAGTAGCATCTGAAGGATCTGATGAAGATCTTATGTGAAAGAAAGTGGCCCTTCTGATGCTGAATCCAGAACATTCAAGTGCCCTGTCAAAGTTACCTTTGTTTTGGTTTCACATTCAAACCAATTCTAATATTGTTCTCCCCAGTGTTGAGAAGACGATGGGCCCATCTCCATTACTAAGTATTTTCTTCCAGGAAAGTTTCTCCCCTTTTTATTTCCTTAGAATGAGTTGATTTGGCTGCATAAGTGGCGTAGAGAAAGCTTTGTGGTTCAGATGAGTCTTCCATTGATTCTAATTTATATGTATCTAATTTATATTGTCACATGTCACCCTTCTACAGTATTCCATTATCACTCACAAGCTGTTTCTAGTCCATATCTGAAACTGGAAGGGCACAAACATCACAAAATGTAAGCGTAGTAAAGGCACAATATCTTATCACTTCTACACATTTCTGTTAAGTGGCACAACAATTAAGAAAGCTAATTAGTCCAAACCAGGATGATATTGTCATATTTTTAACCAGAGAACAAGACCTCTTTTATGGTAAAGGAATATACTTAGGTAAATTTTTTCAACATCAAAGAGCTTACATATTTTATGAGCTAACATTTTAATCTTAAAGTTCAGAATTTTCATAAAGAGCTATTTTTGGCTTCTGCAAACTATTAAAATATTCAGATTTTGTGCTCAGCTTGCAACCTTGTACAGCTAAAGCTGTATGGGAGTAAATGAAGGGTGCAGATGTGCTTCATAACAGAGAGATTGTATGAATAATCAGCCATACACATAATTCATAGCAGTTTCATGGAGGAGTTTTGGGGGGAGACATTGAACTCAAATGACAACGGCTAATTTTGATGTTTAATGCAACAAAAATAACTTCATTTTGTTCAAAAGATTCCTTCATAAGGAGGGAAAAACCCATTTGCTACTAATTGTAAAGTTAATGCAACTTTTCACTGCCAAAACTGAATTCTAATTCTCCAGGAAGCCTATTTCATGTATCTGTAATTCGGTCTCTTCTTGAATTAGCAGGGTATTTATTCCACTAACAGTTTTCTGAAATGTGATTTTTAACGTTCTGCTATCTTGAGGATCTGCAGTCCTTATTATTTAAAAATCTATAAGTATAATAAAAACTTATAACTAAAATGTTGTTTTATAAAAATTAGTGTTAAAATTAAATACATTATTGACTAAGCTCAAGCTACATCAATTAACAGATGGATTTTTTCAGAGGTTTAAAAAAATTGGCAGTTGCTGGCAACTTTTAGGAGATCATTAATAATTGTCATGGTCTGGAGAAGTAGGGTGTTTTGAAGTTCACCAGGAGTTCCTTGTGACCTTGATAGCTGCTTACCTTCCCAGGGAAGCAAAATGCACCAAGAGGTCAGAAAGAGCAGAGATGCATTTCCTCAAAAAGATAACCATTAGCTCTACCTACCAGGTAGTGCAAGGTGGATAGCTGTTGTTGTAATGTATTCATATCCAACCGTGTACGAGGCTAGCTCACCACACAGTCATGCAAAGCCTCCGAGCTTCGCTCCGAGAGACAATGGTCCAAGCGGATCCTAGCCAGCACCAATCAGAGGGCTGGAGTCCTAGCCAGGACCTGTGGAGCTCTCGGCCACTGTAAATACCCTATCACAGTGGTGTGATGGGTGTGGGTATCTTACGAATAAAAGCCAGCCTGCGAGCCGGGGTTCCTTATCTTGTTCCAAATCTTAAATAAATGTATGAGCTGAAATTGCTGCCTCTCGATCAGTACATTTCACTAGCGGCAAGGATGGGATTCTACCTCCCATGAACAACGACCCCGAAGGACCGAGCATCGCATCGCACTCCAGCACCAAAAGCATCGCACCCCTCTCTGCATCATGCTCGCTTCTCCAGTCAACGTGCACCGGTCCGCTCGCCACCGCTCCGCAGAATCCGGATCTCGCGCAGCACCACGTTTCCTTTCTTCAGCTTCTCTTATGAGCTTTGCCCACCATCATGAGTTGTAATCATGGCCACCCAGTGAACATCCCAGCTTTCGATGTTACTCGCCTGCAGCAATTGAAAACATGGCTGGAGACTCTGGAGAACCATTTTACCTACCACGACATTGTGGACACCGGGAAAATGAAGGCCCTGCTTCTCAGCCTGAGCAGCATGGAGACCTTCCAGCTCCTAAAGGACCTCATCAACCCTAAGACGACCAAAGAGGAATCCTATGGGGTGTTGGTGAAAGCTCTCTCAGATCACCTTTCGCCTAAGCCCACCAAGTTTATGGAGCGTTTGGACTTTTTTGCGCATCTCCAGGGCCCAGACGAGATGGCATTGGAGTTCCTGGCGGAACTCTGGAGGACAGCCACGAGGTGTGAGTTCCCAAGTTTAATGGACACCCTGTTGAACCAGTTCCTCATGGGGCTCCGTGAGCAGAAACTACGGTGGAAGCTCGCCAGCCAGGAAGACCTCAACCTCGACAAGGCCCTCATGGAGTCTCCGGCCTATGAAAAGGTGCATCAAGACCACCGTGGAAAGGCGGTCCATTGCACCCAAGCAGCCCTCGCTTCCAACGTCTCCGATGATGAGGAAGTTCTACAGGTTCATCAACGTCCGTCTTAGTGGTCCCAACGGTCTCAAGGCTCAACCTCGGTAAAGGTTCCCGCTTCAGCCTCGTCATTCGCCAGCTGCAGAGAAGCCCATGAGCACCAGACTTGCCATTCCAGGGACGCTGTCTGCAGGACATGCAACAAAACCGGTCACCTTGCCCGTTTCTGCCATTCATGAGGTCAGCGCCAGAAGTCTTCGGCCTACTCTGAATCCACCGATCTTCACACCCTCTCGACCCACCACCAGCAGCAGCACCTGGTATGTAACTTGCCCCCCAATAGCCCAAACAAAATGCACATCATGGTGTTAATTGAGGGGTCCCCCTGTAGAATGGAAGTGGACACGGGCTCGTCTTTTTCCATTATTTTGGCTGACACGTTGTGCACGCTCTGTCCACAGGAGTTGACCTTATGGGACTGTAATAAGAACTCTGTGGCAGTCCAGGGCTGGGGCAAGTTCCAGGTACAGTTTAAGGACTTCGCTGGACTTTTGGATTTGCTGGTGGTGGAGGGACGGCTCACAAGTCTACTGGGCCTTTCCTGGTTTGGTTCCCTGGGGTTAGAAGTTACGGGGGTCCACCAAGTCCAGGTGCTGGACTTCGCGGCCATCTGTAATGAATTTCCCAAAGTTTTGATGGCATGCTTGGTCGGTACACTGGGCCCCCCATTTCCTTGGACCTCAACCCCTCAGTCTGCCCCATTTGAGTGGCCAGGCACCCCCCCCCCATCACCATGAAGCCCAAGATTGAGGCAGAACTCAATTGCCTGGTGGCCCAGGAGGTGCTGGAACCGGTCGCTTCTGCTCGATTGGAAACCCCTATCGTCACCCAAGTTAAACTGAATGGCAACATGCACATTTCTGCTGACTACAAGTGCACGCTGAATAAAGCCCTCCAATACCACACTTACCTGGTGCCGCTGGTCAGTCACGTCTTGGTGGCACTAGCAGGGGCCCGGGTCTTTGGTAAGTATCAACAACTGCCAGTTGATGCCACCACCGTCGAAGCCCAAACCATTGCGCCGCATAAGGGGGCTTTCAAGATGCATAGGTTACAGTTCAGGATGTCAGTTGCGCCGGGCATTTTTCAATCTTTTATGGATTCTCTATTGAAAGGAATCCCTGGAGTTCAGCCGTTTTTAGATGACGTGCTCATCGCAGCCCTGGATGGTTCGACTTTTGCTGATCAGCTACAAGAAGTGCTCCGGCAGTTCAACTCGGCGGGGCTGAAGGTCAAGTGCAAGAAATGCCTACTGGAGGGCCCAGGGTTGAGTTTTTGGGATTCATGGTGGACGCACAAGGCATTCATCCTATGGACAATAAGATAAGGGTGATCACTGAGGCTCCGCCTCCCACGTCCAAGTCGAAGTTGCAGACCTTCCTTGGCCTATTTATTTTTTATCATTCTTTCCTTCCCTTCAAAGCTTTGGTGGTGGAGCCCCTTCACCACCTGCTGGACAAAAATGCCCCGTGGGTCTAGTGCCCCTCTCATGCTGCTGCATTCCATGTGGTCAAGGACCTTTTAACTTCTAACGCCGTGCTGTCCCATATCAACAAGGCTTTGCCAGTCATCCTGGCCTGAGACGCCTCACCTTATGGTGTCGGGGTCGTTCTGGGCCATAGCCTGGCTGACGGTCGGGAAGTCCCTTTCACGTACTATTCCAGGACCTTGTTGGCTGCAGAGCGCAACTATGTGCAGATTGACAAGGAGGTGCTGGCAATAGTAGCGGGGGTGGAAAAGCTCCACCATTACCTATATGGCCAGCCCTTCACAGTGCTGATGGACTACAAACCCTCCTCAGCTTGCTGGCCCCTGACTGCCAGATGCCACAGATGGTCTCACCCCAGGTGCTCTGGTGGTCTATTTTCTTGGCAGGTTATTCCTACTCGCTCGTCCATCAACCTGGGGAAGCCCCATGCACACAGATGCTTTCAGCCATCTCCCGCTTTTCTCCTTGGACCCCGACCCTACTCCGGTGCATCAGGTTGTGCTGCTGGAGAATTTTCCCAACCAGCCGGTCCACGTTGTGGAGGTGGTCCGCCTCTCTGCCAATGATTGCATCCTCTGCCAGGTAAGGGGGCGGCCTGCGGTCAGTGAGGGCCCCAATTTTGCACCCTTTTCCTCCCAGAGGGATGAGCTGTCAGCTTACAAGGGCTGCCTGATGTGGGTTGGTCAGGTGGTGATTCTAGGCCCCTTACATAAGTGTGTCCTCACTTTGGTCAATGCACTACTCCACACTCAACAACCGGGTGCAGCCCTGCTAACTGAACTGCTTCTGGGACAATGCCTGACAACCTGGCTGGATTGCCTACATCCCGATCGGGCCCCCGAACAGGAACCCAACACCGAGTCACAGGAAGCGGCTAGAGGGTTCTTCCTGGAGGACCATGTGTATGCGCGAAACTACACATGGGGGCCACCGTGGATTCCAGCTCAGGTCGTAAGAGTTATGGGCCCATGATCTTATGAGGTCTCCAGAGAGGACAGTCAGCTAATGTGACACCACATCGACCAGTTGCGCCGACGGATCCTGCCGCTGGAACCAGAGGACTATGAGGACTCCGACACCTCTGCGATGGCTGAGGATCCTCAACCTACCAACACGCTGACAGAGCCTGATTTTTTTCTTTATTAATTAAAATTTAAAATTTAAAATACAATCAATAGCTATGAGTCGAAATAGCAGCAAAAATAAAATCGGGAGGGGGACACATTCACAATATCTGGGGAGTTTCCTCAATACAAGTGATAAACTTGTGAGAATTCAGCATTGAAGCATATGTGACAGCCTCAGTTGATGTAGAAATTCTCTTAATTGGTTCAGTGGATGCAGCCACTTATCACCCCATGTTGTCAATAGATTGCACCATCAACCAAACAGTAGCCCTTCATATTTTGGTTTTCTTATTTGTTCCCAGTCGAATTTGTCTATGTTCATTTTCTCTAATACAGGGTACCATTTATCCATGGGGCTAAGCTGGTGATACTCAACATGTGTAGTATTTGTCCAGGATGAGATTTTCTCTTGTAGGAAAAAATCCCAGACTTTGTGCAACCATTGTTGCATAGTTGGGATGGAATCTGCTTTCCATTTACTTGCTAACAATACTTTAGCAGCTATTAACAGAACGTTGATTAGTTTTTTCTTAATTTCAGGTACACCATCTGCAGGCCAAAGGTGGAGCAAAATCAATGCCGGTAATGTATGGTAAGTTATAACCTGTTAGAGCTTGGATGTTTTGTATGATGTTTTTCCAATACTGAGCAACAAATGGACACTCCCACCATACGTGTATGTATGGGAAGGAGTTCGGTTCCAGTGCAGGTGGGAACCAGCTTTGTCCAGTAAATGTACTTAATGCGGAGGGAGAATTGGTTAAGAAGGTTTTGTTATCAAACCAGATTTTCAATGTGGTTTTCAGGTACGGGTTGGATATCCTTTTCAACATCGAGCGGTGGGTTGTTGTCCACAAAATCTCTTTGAATTCGTTTTGTGACATCGAGTTCAATTCTATATAATGCCAGTCCAGTTCTACTGATTGGTGGTATTGACGAATTAGACTGGCTAGTTGTGACGCTGAATAATATAGTTGAAGGTCCGGAATTGCAAGTCCTCCCTTCTGAAGGGGTCTTCTGGTTGTTACGAATTTTACTCTGGGACGTTTGAAGCACCAGATAAAGTTCGATAGATTTTTCTGCCATTTCGTTAATGAGGATTTAGGAAGAATTATCGGGAGGGCTCTAAAGCAGTATAAATATTTGGGGAATATATAAGATCGTATTATCTGAATGCGGTCGAGCCATGATATTGCCTTTTCGTTCCACTTCCGTAGCAGATCAGACACTTCAGCACTGATTATTTCATGATTGAATTTGATTAAATCTGCAAGATTTAGCGGCAATTTAATTCCAAGATATGATATATAATTCTTTGCCCATTGGAACTGGTATGTCGCTTTAAGTAGGGATATAGTATCTAGGTGTAATCTTATCAGAAAAATGATAGATTTCGTGGAATTGATTTTCAAACCTGCCACTTCACCAAATGATGTTAAGGTCTGTTGTATTTCCGGAAGAGTTGTTAAAGGTTCTGTGACGTAGATCGTGAGATCATCAGCAAAAAGGCTCACCTTGAATTCTTTTCCATTAATGCTGTGACCTTTAATTTTAGAATTATTTCTTAAAGCTTGAGCTAGAGGTTCCATAGCCATTGCAAACAGTAACAGCGATAATGGGCAACCTTGCCTAGTGCCCCGAAAGATGTTTATATTAGCTGATTTATCACCGTTTATTAAGAGTGTAGCTTTGGGCTGATGGTAAATAGCTGAAACTGCTTTACTAAACGCAACTCCAAAGTTCATCTGTTGCATGATCGATTTCAAATAGTTAATTTCTAAAGTATCAAAGGCCTTTTCAATATCCAGCATCAAAAGTAATGAGTCTACCTGTGGGCGAGCCTTGCCTTGATGTATGATGTTCAATGTTTTTCTGATGTTATCCACAATGTCTCTTGCAGGGATAAACCCTGTTTGGTCACTATGTATATAGTCACTAACAATCTTCTTAAGTCTGTTGGCAAGGATGGACGTAAAGATTTTATAGTCCGTATTGAGTAAGGAGATCGGGCGATATGCCTTGGGATCGGTGGTGTCCTTGTCTTTTTTTGGGAGCAAACACGCTGACAGTGCCTGATGGTGAGCCTGGCCTTCCTTCAACTGACAACGAGTCCTATCAGAGTGAGGCGCCAAGGGCAGAAAACCCCCAGCCAGCACCAGCCAGCGTTCAGCCAAAGGCAGCCATGGCAGTCCCGGTCGCTACTCCTGAACTTCGCCGCTCTACTCGAGAACGGAAAACACCCACTTACCTAAAGGACTATATCTGTGGGTGTGTTTTGGTCCAAGGGGGGAGGGGTGTAATGTATTCATATCCGACCGGATGCGAGGCTAGCTTGCCACACGGTCATGTGAAGTCTCCGAGCTTTGCTCCGAGAGACAATGGTCCAAGCAGATCCTAGCCAGCACCAATCAGAGGGCTGGGGTCCTAGCCTGGACCTATGGAACTCTCAGCCACTGTAAATACCCTATCATGGTGGTGTGTGCGTGTGATGGGTGTGGGTATCTTATAAAAAAAAAGCCGGCCTGCGAACCTTAAATAAATGTATGAGCTGAAATCACTGCCTCTCAGTACATTTCAGTTGTAAAACATGATTTGGGTACTGTAATGTAAGAAATGTGTGCCCTTGGATGATTGAGAGGTCAGGGTTCATCATCCATGTGGGAGAAAGTTCCCTAAATCTGGACTGGGTAAGAGGCTTCCTTATAGCTAAGGCAGGAAGGGTTAAAAGGTTGGTAATTTGCAGTTAGCAATATTCAAACGCTAGGAGTTGGATTCCCCTGCATGGAGCAGGTACGGGTCAGGATATACATTTGCTCCATTAACATCCAGGACCTTCTGTACTGTTGGACCTTCTGTACTGTTAAGTTTAGTTTAATGAGATGATTTTTCCTGTTCTTTTCCTTAGATCTGTGAACCAGTAGACATGATAGTTATTTTCCCTTGTCTTATGCTCTAGTTTAATAACCTATAGCAATAAAGCTTCCTTGTTTAAAAAAGCAGACTGTGTTTCAAAGTCCTTCCTGAGCATCTTGGCCACTCATTCACACTGATACACATGCAGAGGGGAAGGGCTGAAATAGTTGGGGAATGCTGCCCTTTGTACATGCTCAGAGGTTGCCTTTACTAGTGTTACCCAAGTCACTGGTTATGTGGGAGGCTAGATTTAACTTGGGGTGGTAGCACCAAAGAAGAGTATACACAGGAACACGCTACATACATGCAAACACACATAGACCTAGGGTGGAGGTCATTTAAACATGTACGTATTTAATTTATTTTGACTATTCTGACTGTGACAAAAGTTCCCTGTTTACTCAATTCTTTTTCCAGCTGTGATGGACTGCACATTTAAAACCTTATAAGTGTTGCATACACAGATACAGGACTGTGAAGGGTTAATTCTTCACAGAAATGGAGAGCTTTGAGTGACAGGCTGCTCCAAGGAATCTGATTAGTTAGCATCAGCTGAGCAGAGAAAGACTTGAGAGCTGAATGCTGAGCAGAAATTCAGTCTGATTTTAGCCCTAGCTGAGAAGAGTCAAGTACTGACAGTGTCTAAATTCGGCTCTGACTGAGAGCAGTTTAACACAGATGGAGTACTGGGGAAGTTGGCAAGGAAGAGTGGGTAGTTAGGCAAAGACTCCCATTCGGGCCAAGGAAAGGTGATAGATCTTCTAGTGAGAGAAGAATTTCCCTACCCAGTCAAAACAAGGAGATAGCTATGAAGAGTGAAGAGATCCCTGGTCTGGTGTTGTTAGAGACTGCCTTGTGAAATCTTAAGAGTCAGTCAAAACTCAAAAAGAGTAGTGTGTTAGAGAAGGAGTGTGGGTACTGGATAGAGTGTCTCAGCCTTCTGGAAACCAGAAGAATCAGTGAATACTAAAAGTGTACTGAAGTGCTTGGGAAAGACTGGAACAAGAGCCTCTCATTATAAGGATTTTAAGTCACTGTGACTAGCTTAAGAAACTCTCATTAGCCTGAAAAATATGCTGTAGTCTGTGACTCCACTGATTTTACCTCAGAGTTATTTGAGTTATCTCAAAAATTTTACACCTGATTTCACCTGACCATTTCCTTTCTGTGTTGAATAAAATATTTTGTTATTTTTGAACTTCGAAAGCCTCAGGTGCTATTTCAGTTGTTTAAGTTAAAGGAAGCTCTATACCTTTCCCTCAGCTTCCTGGGCTGTGCCAGCAGTAAAATATCATACTTTGACATGGTGGGAGAGCCAGAGTTCTTCAGGAAAGAAGAAAACAGATAACTAAGGTGGCTTAGTCACAAAGGGAAAGGAAAATGGAAGTAAAATCTTGCCTCTAAGGGAGGGAAGTGGACGAGTGCATCATACCAGCCAAAATGTCAAAATAAGGTTTTATGAAAAAGAGGGCAGTTTCCATTTTACAAGGCTGTGAAGGAACAGGTGTTCTGCAAAACATCCTACTTGGGCTTTTTAGTTAGTGTGTTTGAGAATTGTGATCCTGTGAAATATTTTAATGAAAATACTCCAGAGAGTGAAAGTGTGCAGGAAAGAGGGAAAATTAATCAAAACTCTGAGATGAAAATGTACTGATCCTAAGGGGGGAGGGGGAGTCTAGTCAATTGTAGTTCCCCTTGGCTCCGTGCACAACTTTTCTATTTAATTTGCTTAAGCTTTGAAAAGTTGGCCAAGGAAGAGAAATGAGAGAAATGGCTTTGCTGCAATGCAACTTATTTTGAGTCATTGTGAAACATTTGCTTTAAATAGAGAAAGTATTTCTGTATTAGAATCTTCTGCACACACATTGGTTATACATATGTAACTATTTGTCAGCTTTTAATAAAATCTAAACCATTTAACACAGTCTAGAAGCATGGGATAAACTGGTGCTTCTTGTTCACAAACTGCTGCCAGGGGAGTGCTATGTAGAGGAACTTGGTGCCAAGAATGGCAGGAGGAAGCAAAACATGGACGACCCTGCAACTTGGGGAACCAGTTTATACAATGTGCAAAGCAATTCTCAAATAGCATGCCAATGACCCCCATTATCTTATGAGGAATTAATGAATTATGGTTGGGGGGGCAGACTTTGGAATGCACTGTTCCAGGAAACTTCTCTCCCTCCCTTGTTTTTGGCCTTCTGGGAATCTTTTAAATAACCCTGGGGATATTTAATTTAGTAGTTTGGATCATTAATCTATTTTGGCATAAAACTGATTGTTCCTTCCTGTTGAATTTTTTTGACATTTGATACTTGCTTATTTTTCACTGCTGTCTACTTAAGTGTTATTGTAAGTTTTATTACTTTATGCTTGACTGTTGCTATGCTGTTTTCACCTGTCTGACTATTTTAAAATCATTTAAGGGTTTTTGTAAATGTCTCATTTTGTAAACCACAATTTTGCTGTTTCAGAAGAAAGATAGAGTAGGCAAGGTTTCACCTAGGCTACTAAAAGACAGACATAATCCTGGGGGGAGCTCTATTAGTCTTCCTTATCCAGCTTCCCTAAAAATGTTTTTAAAGGCTAATGATCCTTGATCCCTTCATTAGTATTTTCCACATGGGGACTGCTGCAGCTATAGCTGCTAATACAATGTAGCAGCAATGGGGCTTCCACAGGGCAAGTTTTCACAAATTTTCCCGACCCCAGCCCCTGGCAGTGGCCATCCCCTTCCATACAGGGCTTTCTTCATTTTTTAAAAAATCAACTATTATTATAACATTTTAATAACTAGGTTCGGGTGGGTGGCTATGTTGGTCTGAAGCAGCAGAACGACGTTTGAGTCCAGCTTTCATGTGCACTCACACTTCTTCATTATAAAAAAACCCCTACCATATTCTCAAAATTTCAAGGTTTCATTTTTTAAAAGGAAGTAGCCCCATCATTATGGAGATATAATGGGAAAGGCATATCTCCTCAATAAAATGGGCTACATATAATGCTATACTGATATTCACTTGATTAAAAGCCCTCTGTTTATAGGGAGAAATGGTCATTATGGCGGACTGGGGCAGATAAAATGGTGCCAATATGGGAGGAATCAGAAGGATCTGGACTTTCCTGTCCACATGGGTGTGACCCCAGCTGTGCTTTGATCACAGCAGTACATGTTTGGGAAAATGGGGAAGACCCAGAAGGTGCATGGAAGCTCCACTATGCTGTGCAAAAATGGGACTGCTTGCAATCGCATCCAAACTGGAGAAAACAGCACTTATGTAACAATAGTGCCACTTTCTATAATGAATAAATATCTAATATCTAGAGCATGGTCCCCAATCTTGACCATGTGGACATTTATGGAATTCTGAGGACAGAGAATGGTACCATCACAAACTGCTGTGATGGAGGAGTGGACCAATCCCCAAATAGTTGTCATGGGGGCTGTGGACTATTGAAGTCCAGCATCCTATTTCACTTAGTGTTATGCTCTTCATTTATAAATGGGACCAATGCCACAGTTGTGTGTGTTTGTAAATCACAAGATGTATTTACTTGCATCACCACCATTATCATCTGGAGACTTGTGGCTGGGTTCTGCAGAGAATCCCAGTCTGGACTTTGAGACTCATGATTTCCAGCATCTCCTCCAAAAATGCTGGCATCTCACAGGTTCACTTCTCACACAGTGTGAAGGACTCACATCAGTTGCATAAGAAGCAGGCACTGACAGGCATGCTGGAACACTGCCTGATCTGCAATATCAGCACTCACTGGAACTCCACCTACACCATGCTTGAGTGTTGGAGGAGTAGAAAAAAGACCCAACCTCCTTGATCTCTGAGATTGAGGTAGTGTGGGAGGAGAGCCAGCTCAACCAGGATGAGTGGTTGACTACCTCTCAAACTGTGGAGGTCCTTCGGCACTTTAAGGACTACACACAGTTGCTCTCATCTGACACAGCAACCCTGGGTCTGGTCATTCCCATGATCCAAATGGCTCATGAGAAGATGTCTGCCTTTTTGGAGCCAGTTGCAGGATGTGCAGACTTACTTCCAGCAGTGTGCCTGCTGGTGCAAAGACTGCAAGAGGGCATCAAATCCTGCCTTTCACACAGCAGAAGGTTTATATGTTGGCAACCATGTGTGATCCACCCATAAAGGGCAGGATTGCCAAGCAGGCTGACCAGCTCATTCACTGGAGAGACAAGTTCTCCTGGTGCCTTGAGCACATGTAGGCCAAGAGGGGCATGTTGGCACAAGCAGAGGATGTGGGGGAGAAAGCAGTTCCACTACTGCTCATCCCCCACTTCCTCTGCTTGGGATGCATAACAATAGATTGCTAGGATCCTAGAATGGACCAGTAGGGAGACAGGGATCCTAGAGTAAACCAATTGGGAAACAATAGAGTGTAAATAGCCGATCATTGGGAGTGAGGTGTTTTTGGGTGTAACCCTTTTCACGCATAAATACCCGGCTTCGGCCAGGGATTGGAGTCTTCTTTCTCTTGCTGAGTCACTAATAAACTATGAGCTGTGGAAAACAAGGCCACATCGCATGAGCCTGCTGCTCCCGGGAAAACCGGCGTCGTCCAACTGCTCACCAGGAATCTGCAGAGCTCCACAATACAGCCATCCACCAACACCAGGTACTACACTTGCCCCAGGACACCCCTAGCAAAATTAAATTATAGAGGGGGGCCCTTGAGAAATGGAGTTGGACACGGGGTCCTCCATCTCCATAATCTCAGAAGAGACTCTCAGGAGGCCCTAACAAAATTAAATAATAGAGGGGGGCCCTTGCAAAATGGAGTTGGACATGGGGTCCTCCATCACCATAATCTCAGAAGAGACTCTCAGGAGGCTCTGCCTGCAAGGGGGTCCCCACCTAAATCCTGCGGGCTTCACCCTCAGAGACTTCCAAAAGAACCCGGTGGCCATTAAAGGGTAGGGCAAATTCCATGTGCAGTATAAGAACTTTGAAGGACTTTTTTCTTCTTCTCATGTTATTCTTTTTTTATATATATATACAAGTTTTGGAAAGCTCTCTTTTAAAATGTCTCCTTCTGTCTTTGCCATCTCTGGCACAAGTTCTGTTGTTTCCTCTAGGGTGCATATTTGCTTTGTTACACTCTCCAAAATTTTCCTAGGTGGGGCTATCATGTAACTCCTTCCCTCAATAATAGCTCTGTGCATCGCCATAGCTCTGCTGAGAGCCTGACCACTCTTCATCAGCCTCCGGGTCCAAATATGCACTCTAGATTTTTTTCAACAAGATTTCTACAAGCTGCTTCAGTCGCTTGTTGAATCTCCTGCTCCTCCTCCTTTTTAAATTGATCCACCGTAAGGTACCCAACTTCTACATTAACTAAAACTTCTGTCTCTTTAACTGTTAAGGCCATTTTCCTCTTATGCTTTTAATGCTTTTTGACCCCCAACATTGCTCCTGTCCGGATTTCCTCTCTTTCTTTTCCTAGCCGCTTTCTTCTCAGGTGTGGATATAATCCCAGGGGATACTTTTTGAGGCAGTTTTCACTCTTTTTATGATCGAAAATGCTTACTCGGGTTTTATCTCAGTTCTCATTTGTTATGTTACAAATCATTAGTCTCTAAAAAGGCGGCTTAAGCAAAAGATGGACACCACGTTTGCTCCTTCACCTGCAGTGAAAGGAGACACAGCAATGGTAAAAGAGGATTGAAAGCTGTTTTTTGGAAACTCAAATGGGGAAACCAAAATCCACATGTATATAAGGAAATAAGACATTTAATCACGGTTGTCAAGAAAAAGATGCTTTGGTAGCTTAAGAAAAAAAATGATATATGACCAGTGAATCAGAATACTTATTATGGCATGTTTAATGGTGTTAATTAGATGTACAATACTATATTTATGATAATAGGATGATGAGAGGTGAAATAGTGAGCCATAATTTGGGGGAAATTAAGTTTATAATATTGTATTCATGATAACAGGAAGAATAGAAGTGAGATTGTTAGTAATAACCTGGGAAAACTTTTCTTTAAAGTTATCTTTAATATGAATTGTCAGATTTTATTTTAGAGTTTTTCTTTACAATTTTTTATATGGTCAAATATGTTATATGGGAAATAATAATAATATTTGAATGACTTATTTGTTGAGCAATGAACAGCCCTATTTAGGAAGAATGAAAAATACAATGAATCTGATATGTCAGGTGTGAATATAGTTCAGATATTACTAATTTACCCGTTTATTTAAACTTGTTATTTCTGAGATTTATAAAAATGTAGCATTAAAACTGGATGCTGGTAAGAAAATTGTTCTATTAAAATAGGATGCTGGCAAATGCAATATTTAGTAGCAATTTGGACATAGGTTGATTTGATGTTCTTCCGTTTCTAATATATTTTTCTTTTTCTTAGTTTTAGTATACGGTTAAAAAGGAATAACATAAGGTCTCAATATTGCAATCTACAGAAAGATTAAGTAGAAGGCTAAAGGTTTAAAAACTGGGAATTGTAAAATGGCTGTAAAATGAGAAATAAGAAAATGTGAACGTTGAGGCCATTTGTTAAGATTACTTGATCCAATCATAGGTATTACAGATTAAACTTGATTTAAATTGCTTCGACGCTTGAAAGGATGCTAATCCATCAAGTTAAGGGAAAAATACAATAAACATTAAGGTTAATAGTGATAATCTAATTCTGATAAGCTATATATCTTTAATGTCAGATTACTGGAATAGTTAAATTTATTTGTTTGATTGAAATATGCAATATGCTAGGATTTGCTTTATGCTTATGGCTAAGAAGAACATTAATGGTAAAAAAAACCTGTCTGTTATGTTTGAACTCTGTGTGAAAGATACCAGTTTTTTGTCTCATCTATTTTGTTGGTTGAAAACTAATACAAATAAATTGAAGAGGGGGGGAAACAACTTTGAAGGACTTTTAGATTTGGTGGTGGTGGAAAGGCGGCTTACTAGTTTACTGGGTCTGTCGTGGGTTGCTCCCCTGGGGTTTGGGGTGACAGGGGTGCATCACGTGCAGCCTACTTTCAAATCTCCAGGGCTGGATGGCATGCATCCCAGGGTGCTAAAAGAAATTGCAGATGTTATTTCAGAGCCTCTGGCTCTAATCTGGAGTATTGGTATTGTGCCGGAAGACTGGAAAAGAGCAAATGTTGTCCCGATCTTCAAGAAGGGAAAAAAGACAGACCCGGGAAATTACAGGCCTGTCAGCTTGACATCAATACCTGGGAAAATTCTAGAGCAGATTATTAAATGCTCTGTCTGTGAGCACCTTGAACAGAATGAGTTAATTGGTAGTATCCAGCATGGGTTTATCAAGAATAAGTCATGCCAGACCAACCTTATCTCCTTTTTTGACAGAGTTACCAAAATGGTTGACTCTGGTAATGCTGTGGATATAGTGTATCTAGATTTCAGTAAAGCATTCGACAAAGTTTCTCATGATATCCTTGAGGATAAGCTGGTTAACTGTGGGCTGGATGGTGCAACCGTTGGATGGATTCATGGTTGGTTGAAAAATCATACCCATCAAGTGCTTGTAAATGGCTCTGCGTCTACGTGGATGGAAGTCTCGAGTGGATTGCCGCAGGGCTCGGTCCTAGGCCCAGTGTTGTTCAATGTTTTAATAAACGGCTTCGAGGAAGACATAGAGGGGATGCTTATCACATTTGCAGATGACACGAAGCTGGGTGGGATTGCTAATTCTGAAGAAGACAGAGTCAGGATTCAAAATGATCTAAATAGGCTGGAACAGTGGGCTGAGACAAATAAAATGAATTTCAATAGAGATAAATGCAAATTCCTACACTTAGGTATAAAAAAATCAAAGGCACAGATATAGAATGGGAGGGACTTGGCTTGACAGCAGCACATGTGGGCACCACATTTTAGGAAGGATGTTGACAAGCTTGAGTGTGTCCAGAAGAGGGCAACCAGGATGGTGAGAGGGTTGGAATCCAAGTCTTATGAGGAAAGGCTGAAAGAGATTGGTATGTTTAGCTTGGGAAAGAGAAGGCTTAGAGGGGACATGATTGCAGTCTTCAAGTATTTGAAGGGCTGTCATGTTGAAGATGGAGCAGATCTATTCTCTCTTGCTCCAGATTGCAAGACGATCTAATGGGTGGAAAATACAAGGGAGTCGTTACCGGGTAAATATCAGGAGAAACTTCCTAACTGTAAGAGTGGTTTAGCAGTGGAACAGTCTGCCTCGGGAGGTGGTGGATGCTCCTTCACTGGTCGTTTTCAAATGGAGGCTGGACGACCATCTTTCAGGTATGTTGTAGGTATGTAGGGCTATCTTTCAGCTATGCTCCTGCAGAGGGCATGGGGCTGGACTAGATGACCTGCAAGATCCCTTCCAACTCTAACATTCTATGATTCTATGAACTTCAGCAACGTGTGCAATGAGTTCCTGGCCATTTTTGATGGGATGCTTGGTCGCTACACCGGTCCGCCGGTCTCCCTAGACCTCAACCCAGCTGTACACCCCATCCGTATGAAGCCCAGGCATGTCCCGTTTGTGTTACAGCCCAAGATAGATGAAGAGCTGGACCACCTGGTAGCGCAGGGGGTTTTAGAGCCAGTGCCACATGCCCTCTGGGAGACCCGCATCGTCACCCCAGTGAAGCCCAATAGGGACGTCCGTATCTGTGCAGACTATAAGTGCACCATAAACAAGGCCTTGCAGGACCATGCTTATCCCATTCCAGTAGTCAGCCATGTTTTGGCATCCTTGGTGGGTGTGAAGGTTTTTGGCAAATTGGACTTGGCTGAGGCATACCAGCAGCTCCCCGTAGACGATGCCACCGCAGAGGCCCAGATGATAATGACACAAAGGGGTGTGTTCCGGGTGCTGTGGCTGCAATTCAGGGTCAACATGGCCCAGTGGATCTTTCAAAATCTAATGGACTGTCTCCTTAAAGGCATCCCTGGGGTCCAGCCATTCTTTGATGATGTTTTGATCACTGCCCCTACAGCCGAGATCTTCACCGAGGCTGCACACCATCCTGCAATGTTTCCACACCGCCGGCCTGAAGGTGAAGCGGGAAAAAGGTCTCCTGGGAGTTCCGTGAGTCGAGTTCCTGGGGTTCTCAGTCAATGCTCAAGGCATCCTTCCGATGCCTGACGAGGTCTGTACCATTGTGGATGCTCCAACCCCCTCCTCTAAGCTGGAACTCCAGGCCTTCTTGGGGCTGCTGAATTTCTATCATTCCTTCTTGCCCCACAAGGCTGCAATTGCTGAGCCCCTGCACTGCCTTCGTGATAAAAAAGCTCCTTGGGTGTGGGGCCAGAAGCATGCTGCCACATTCCAGGCCGTCAAGGACCTGCTCACCTCCAACGCGGTCATAGCGCACTTCGAAGAGATGCTCCCCATCATCCTCACCTGCGATGCTTCCCTGTTTTGGGGGGGCGACCTGGGACACCAGCTGCCCGATGGCCGTGAGGTCCCTGTGGCCTACTACTCCTGCATCTTGTCTTCGGCCGAGTGCAGCTATGCACAGATTGACAAAGAGGCACTGGCAATCATGGCAGGTATCAAGAAGTTTCACAACTACCTCTATGGGTGGCATTTCACCATCGTGACAGACCACAACCCCCTCCTGGGTTTGTTGGCTCTGGATTGCCAGACCCCACAGATGCTGTCCCCCAGGGTGCTCCGATGGTCTATCTTCATGGCCGGCTACCAGTATGCACTCCTCCACAGGCCCAGTAAAGCAATGGGTCACGCAGATGCCCTCAGATGCCTCCTGCTGCCCTCCTGCGACCTGGACACCTGGGCCTGCACATCAGATCCTGCTCCTTGAAGACCTGCCCGACCATCCCATCCAGGTACCTGATGTGTCCTGCCACACTGCACGGGACCACGTGCTCTCCCACATTTTGGACTGGGTGGGGAGGGGTTGGCCCGCCAGCCGGGTGGGCCCGAAGTTCGCCACATTCTCCTCATGCTGGGATGAACTGTCAGCCCACAAGGGCTGCTTGTTGTGGGGAAGCTGGGTGGTTGTGCCCGCTCTGCTGCGCCAGTGAGTCCTAGCAGCCTTACACAAAACACACCTGAGAATTGTGCGTATGAAGGCGCTGGCCCACAGCTACGTTTGGTGGCCCAGCATGGACAGCAAAATTGAGGACTGTGTTAAATGCTGCCAGACATGCCAAGAGTCCCAGCCAGAGCCTCCCAGGGCCTTGATGTATCAGTGGGAGTCCTCCCACAAACCATGGGCCCGCCTGCACCTCGACTTTGTGGGCCCATTCCAGGGCCAGATCTTCTTCATCCTGGTGGATTCATACTCCAAATGGCTAGAAGTGGTGTCGGTCCCCTCCACATCATCCCGGGCAGCAATTCACACCCTATGGCGGATCTTCAGCACACATGGCATGCCAGATGTCATCTTAACGGATAACAGGATGGCTTTCACCTTGTCCGCTGACATATAGTCCAGTTCTGCAGCCGTCTCCTCCCAGATGAACCTGGGATACCCACACCAGAAGACAGTGATGAGGATCTGCTAAGCCCAGAGGAGCCAGAGCCTGAGGAGAACACAGCCACCGGCAGCGCCCAGCTGGAAATCAACGGACAGCCTTCGGAGGCCGCCACCGGTTGCCCCGACAATGTTCTGGCACCATCACCCTCTCCCAGTCCGGTGGCAGGGCTGGCCCCTGACACGGTTCCTGAACCCACAGCCCCATCAGTAGAACCACACTGCTCAAACCGTTAGCGGTGCCAACCAGTGTACTTAAAGGACTTTGTCAGTTGAAGAGGCTCTGAACTTTGGGGGGAGGGGTGTTATGTATTGAGCCTGAACTGTCCTTGCAAAAGGACTGAGCTTGGGATGTATAACAATACATTGCTATGAGCTGATCACTTCTACACATGTGAACCCAGTTTGTCGTGTTGGGATTCTCTGGTTTGACATTAGCTTTGTAGGGCTTGCCACATTGTCTTGTGATTCTACTTGGATTTGTGAGTTCTGCTTTGGGTTCTTTTGCGCTGGTGTTGCTTCTTGGCATGGGAGTCACTGACCAGTAGTTGCAGTAGGCTTGCCTCTTTGCTTTTGCCTTGGAGAAAAAAAGGCTGCCCCCCGGATTGGAAGCAATGGAGGATCAATAGCGGCATCTTATTTGGGGGCCCATTGGATCCTCTGATCCAAACTTTTTGAAACATGGGGGTTCTTCTGAAGACAGGCACCAGCAGCTTTGCTGCAAATTTAGTGCCTCTAGCTTTAAAGAAGTCCCCAGATCTCCAGATAACTTCCCCATAGGCTATAATGGAGCAAAAAACCCCAAACCTCTAATTCCCAAATAAATTCAGATTTATTCCTGGATCTGAATACCATAGCATTACTGGGACCCCCCCCCCCCAAAAAAAAAGGGAATACTGATATTTTCCAGGTCCAATATACCTGAATCAGAAAAAATACTGATTTTTGAAAAAATGCACAGCTCTAATTCTACCATTTGGTCTTCCCACACTCTGTGGCTTAGGTGTGACTTTTCTATCCTTTGTTTTTCCCTGGCTGGGCCATATGCATATCTGTTCAGCTGGATGGGTCATGCTGGGGGATGGGTCATGCCTACCTGCTTTTCCATTACGTTCCCATTAATCTGTAAAAGGCACTTTGTACTCTCTGAATATATATTGTAACTTTGACATCAGTTCTGTGCATAAAACATTTAAGCCAGAGACCATTGTTAATTCGACTTTAGCTGCAGCAGCATTAACCTTTGTTCTAACTACCTTTGTTTTCTGTGGAAGCATCCCATCAGAGGAATAACCATTCCCTAAGATACTCATATGGCACTAACTGTTCTTTCTCAGAGGCCAAGTCAACGGATCTCCCATCCAGGATCCAGACTTGCTTAGTTTTGACAAGCTGTATCATGTACCTTCCAGCTATACTCTGGGCCCCTGGGGAATAAAATCATTTAGTAAGTAAATAATAAAAGATGAGTGTTGCAACTGAAACAAATCCGTTAGAGCGGGTTGTTGGTTTGGGAAAGATCAAATGCTTTTGAGCTTGTGGAAGCATGCTTCTAAATCCCTGAATTCTAATCCGACATCTGTAGGTTTATATGTCTCCACAACCACAGTCTGCTATCCCCTTAGGTAACTAGCCAGTAGTGGAACAGCCCTGTGCTGCTACAGTCGACTTACTTTCCCAGTGTAAACCCTCAGTGACCCATAATATCAGCTTGCTCCTGCCTGCAGTCCTTACTTCTGCTTTGTTAGACAGCCTGATGAGACTGCCTATTGAATTTCTTCCTTTTCAACATCAAAGAGACTATCTGACTCTCCACTTTTTTAAATAGATTCTGTTATAGTGTAGATCACTGATTCATTTTCACTGAAGATAGCCAGTCATTGTAAAGAGCAATTACGTATAATGAGAACCTACTGGTTCTCAGACATTCACTTAACAAACACATACTGCTGTGCTTATCCAGACAGGCAAGGAGCTAATACACTGGTAATAAAGCACAGTGCCCTTGGAAATAGTTTTGCTAACCATTTGGAAGTTCTTCAGTAGAAAAATGTGTGTTCTCTGTGGTATTTAGAGTTTAGCTCTGCATATTTACATGCATTTCAGTCCTTGAATCTCTTGACCTTCTCTCATCTGAACTGAAAGAAGAGGTCCAGGATCGGTACCATATCTATCAGGTTTAATTACAATTATGCCTCATTGTATTATACTACTCAAACATATTCAGTTAAGATAATAATAATAAAATGTTGACTTACATAGACCTAAGGACTAAGGATACTTCTGAAATTTCCTATGACCTGTCCATAAGATGTTGGGGTTCAGATTACCTTTTACTGACTTCTGACTGCCTCCAGTGTATTTGTGATATGCCATTTTTAAGGCTCTGTTGTGGGAATATATAAAGGATTCTGTGCATGTACTGTTTGCTCTTGTTGTGGCTTTCCCCTTGCATTGCCTGTAAGTATCTCAGTTTAAACCTTAACTGCCGTGCTGGTGTTCATTTAGTGACTAGTTAAGCCCTCTACAACTTGCTAAACTCCTGTAGTTCTCCATTGGGATGTTCTTGGATAGCTTGGCTTTCTTCTAGCCATCCAAATCCCCCATCTTTCCTTCATCCAGCAAAGCACAGGGGGAAAAAACTGCCAGAGCATAAGAACATAAGAGACACCAATGCTGGATCAGGCATTGTCCTTTTATCCCATGATTTTTGAGCTTACTTAGGAGCCTTTGATGAGGAACTTTATCAAAAGCTTTCTGGAAGTCAAGGTAAACAATATCTATTGGATCCCCCTTGTCCACATGTTTGTCCACCCCCTCAAAGAACACTAACAGGTTAGTGAGACTAAATCTTCCCTTACAGAACCCATGCTGAGTCTGCCTCAATAGGTTTTGTTCATCTATGTGCCTACTAATTCTTTCCTTAATAATGGTTTCCACCAATTTACCCGGTATCGACGTCAGACTGACTGGCCTGTAATTTCCCGGATCTCCTCTGGAACCCTTTTAAAAGATGGGAGTGACATTAGCTACCTTCCAGTCCTCAGGAATGGAGGCAGATTTTAAGGAAAGATTACATATTTTTGTCAGGAGATCCACAAGTTCACATTTGAGTTCTTTCAGAACTCTCGGATGTATGCCATCTGGGCCTGGTGATTTATCAGTTTTTATGTTGTCTATCAGTTTTAGGACCTCCTCTCTAGTCACCTCAATCTGACTCAGGTCTTTCAACACCCCTCCTGAAATCAGCGGTTTTGGAGTGGGCAAGCACTTCTCATCTTCCACAGTGAAGACAGAGGCAAAACATGCATTTAGCTTCTCAGCCATTTCCCTATCATCCTTCAGTACGCCTTTTACCCCTTGGTCATCCAAGGGCCCCACTGCCTCCCTGGCTGGTTTCCTGCTTCTAATGTATTTGAAGAAAGTTTTATTGTTGGTCTTTACATTTTTTGCTATACCTATTTTTGCCTTTCCTAACCTGCGGAATATATATATTTTTGAGCTTCTAGAATCGTAGTTTTAAATAGTTTCCAAGCTTCCCCAATGGTTTTGACCCTTTCTACTTTTCCTTTCAGTTTCCTCCCCACATATCCCCTCATATCAGAGAAGTTACACCTTTTAAAGTTAAAAGTGATTGTGTCAGTCTTTTTGGCTAATTTTTTATTTATACAAATGTTGAACTCAGCAACATTATGATCACTGTTCCCAAGCGGTGCAATCACTTTTACATCTCTCACCAGGTCTTGAGTGTTACTTAGGCCTCTCCCCTGGTTGGTTCCGTGACCATCTGCTCCATAGCACAGTCATTTAGAGTGTCTAGAAACTCAATCTCTTTTTCTCGACTAGAACACATATTGACCCAATCAATGTGTGGGTAGTTAAAATCATCTATTACGACACAGTGTTTTTGTCAAGCTGCTATCTTTACTTCATTCATCATTTTATAATCCTCCTTTATCTTTTGATCTGGTGGGCGATAACAAACTCCCAGTGTTAAGTTTCCTTTTGCCCCCCCTATTTCAACCCATAGAATTTCCAGAAGCGAATCCAATTCTCTTAGCCTCTCAATCTTTCTGGACTTTATACCTTCTCTGACATACAGAGCCACCCCACCTCCAACCCTTCCCCCCCATCCTTCCGATATAATATATAAGCAGATTCAGCTTTCTAGTTACTAGTTTCTAGGGCACTCAGTGGGGGACCTCAAAGTAGCTGTTTGATTGGAAAGGAATTTCAGAAACAGACTGGAATGGAAGATTGCTGGATTACAAATTACTACAACATTCAGAACAATGGAACCCCCAGGGCTTAACAGAGATATCAAGTTCTTATCTCACTATACATGCTAAATCACTCAGTTCTCACTTATACCCAAAATTAAACTTTGTTGATCATAAAGGGGCCACTGAAGTCAAACGTAGTTCTCACATCTGTTTGTTAACTCTTTTGTTATCTTTATGCTAATTTGCTGCTATTCATAGGACTTGTCAACTGCTTTAATCCAATCTTAGCTATAATCACCCAGTTACTTATGCAACTCAACTCTAACTGGCCCTTCCTGGCAACTAATCCCTCCACCACCTATATGTAAGGCTTATCTGATGTATCTGATGAAGTGTGCATGCATACAAAAGCTTATACCCAGAATTAAACTTTGTTGGTCTTAAAGGTGCCACTGGACTCAAACTTTGTTCTTTCGCCCCACCAAGTAAAGGTCACAAGGTGCAAAGACTCAACATATGCATGTTTCTCACTTGAGTGACACATCAAGTAATAATTTTCACATATAAATTTATTTATTTACTTGCTTCATTTATACCGTTCCATTTTCCCCAGTGGGAACCCAAAGCAGCTTACATTATTCATGGTCCTACACATTTATAAAGTCATTGACAGGATGCTTGTGGCTCTTTGTGGATTTCTGGTGTTTGTATGATTTCACATAGTACTGGTTTACATATTCAGCTGCCTGTCAGAGATATTCAGTGTAGAGAAATCATCACGGAAATGTACGTATGAATCAGCCTTTGATGGCTGTTAGCTGAAAGGATGTGTGTATATATCTGCTGGTTATACATGTGATGGTTCATTTACACATGGAAAGCATTGCCTTATACTGGAAACATTAAATAAGGAATATGCATGTGTAAAAAGAAGCTGATATTTAAATTTCTGTCTGGGCTGGTTAGGAGGGTACTTTTGTAAAGAGATTAGGATTATAGTCCAGTCCACTGCTTATTGTATGTATTGTCTTGGTGTTACTGTTTTGCATTCTATTCTATTCAGGCAGGTGTCTATGTTGATCGGTAGCAGAAGAGCAAGATTCTAGTCCAGTAGCACCTGAAAGATCAACAAACGTTCCAGAGTACAAGCTTTCAAGAGTCATAGCCAGGATTCTGACTTTCCCTCAAAATTGCCCAATCACATACAAAATTCTGAAAACACCCCAATGAGAGAAAGGTTTCAAAAATGCCACCAATAGAATTTGGCCCAAATAGTAAATGTCCAAGGGGAAATGGGATAAGACAGCATCCCAACAAGGGAAAAATTTGGTTCACTCTGATAACCACAGATTGTTCCTCCTCCACTGATATCATTGGACAGAGACCACATCCTCTTCACCTGGACCCTCCCACCTCACTACTTCAGAACCTTTTCAACAGCATTAGGACTTCTGAGCCAGGAAACATATGAAACTTTCTGCTCTGCTTCTCTAAGCTTCACACTCTTCCTTCTTCCCTAGTCCCTTCACTGTAGTGACAATAAAAGAGAATGTGCACCCTCTGCCATCGTAACCCCCCCTTCTCCCTTTGTCTAGGGGCACTGTAACTTATAACAACACAGAGGGTGGGTTCTGACTTTCTGGACCACCCTGAGGGTGGAATATCTAGTGTAATGGTGACAGGTTCCACTAGGAATCTTCTGGTTTGCTTGCTGCAGTTTATTCCCCAAATGTGTGTGTGATTTTTATATGCCATTCGTTATTTGCTTGTCAGTAATTCCCCAATTGTAGTGCTTTATATTGCTCTTTCAATCTATGTAAATTTTCCTGCTTTTTCTTCTGTCCATTTTACATGTTCAATAAAGATTAAACTTAAATATTGTCTCCCTCACTGTCTGCCAGTCCAAGCCCCTCCCTGAGGTATTGCCCTCATTCCTAGGTCAGATGAAAGATCTTTTGACTTAGAAATCTGGGACTGTGTGTGTGTGAATAGAGTTTTCACATGAACACTGGGAACAAAAGATAATCTTCTGCTGTGTCTGCTGAAAAAACTGAGTACAAGCTTGGAAATCAAAAGAAAGTCAATGTTCTCTGCACATTTATTTGGACCTATGAAGTAATGGCTGGTAGCAGGGCTGGTTCCAGGTTTTTGGAGACCTTGGCAGAAAGTTCCTAGGGCCTCTCTCTGCCCACCACCAAACCCTGCTCCCACCCTCATTCCATCCCAACTATCTTTATGACTCCCACCTGCCTGTGTGTATGTCTCCTGCGTACTTGTGAGACCTCCCGCTGCCCATACATACACCTGTACTACCCACCACCTTTTCCATGGTGGCATGGCCAGTGCATGCAGCAGGGAGCATGAGTGGTGGGACTCTAGCCAGTGAGTCAGAGGAGGTGTTGGCAGCAATGGGCCCTCCTAGAAGCCCTGGCAGCTACCCCACCTTGGGCTGTGCTGACAACAAGCGTGGCTGGTAGTTATAACAAAAGTAGAAATGTGCATTCATTTGTGAATTAACTAAATGAAAAAGTTCAAAATTGTATTGCCACTACAAAAAGGGAAATGATTATTAGCAAAATATATTGCTATTAGTTAATATTTGTTATTTTGGCATCCTTTTTACTTCTTTCTGAGTAAATGTGGCTACCAAGGTTGGGGAGTGAGACCACAACTTAATGAGTACTTACTTTGGAATACTTTGGAATAAACTTGGACATTTCTTAGCAAATATGCATTAAAATCAGTTTGTGACTTCTTTGTTACATCAAGCTTCAGGACAGGTGAAATTGCCCTTTCAGTGGCTCATACCTACAGCTCCCTACCTTGTCCTTCCCAGCTCTGTTCAACACAATCTAGACAGAGCACAGACACTGAGGGTTATTGTACCTTGGGTTGCATTTCAATTTCACCCTGTTTGCTGTGGCAGTTAACTGCTAGGGCAGAGGGTGGAGCTGTAATGGCTGTGCTTCTCTATGAACAAAGTGTTCTGATTAATTTCACTGAAGGTGCATAGTTTTTTCCCCCTTCTTAATGTTGCCAGGGCACTATGTGATGATTCTCTTGCTTAGCCGTTGAAAGATGTATGGATTGTTGGTTGCCAGGGCCTGTAAGTATCCACTGAAAAGAAGACTGTTTTTGTCATTATTCTTGTTTGTGTATCTTCCAAGACATATTTGATTATTGAAGCCCTTGGTTTATCTATGGGCTGGAATCCAGGTACTTACCAAGGACAGTAAGGTGCTCAGAAAGAGAATTTCAAAGATGTTGCTTGGTGTGTTCTTATGAAATTCCTACAAATCTAAGACTTTCCTAATAAAAATCCTCTGATTTTTGTTTGTTTTGTTACAATATCTAATATTACCCCTGGCCTTTAGCAATAGAGTTGGCTGGTTATTTTTGAATCACTGGCCCTAGTCCAGGGAATTTTAGAATACAGTAAGTAACTTCACATATGTTGCTAAACTTGCAGAATCCCCCACTGCCACTCTCCTTGCTGCTCAGCTGTACGATGGGAAGGACTATGGAAGGATGCAACAGGACTGATCAAGGCACCTGTTGCCCTCTTCTCTTCATATAAAGAATGGTTGGAATTGTTGGATTGGGTAATATAGCTCACTAGGAATAAGGCCCATTGTGGAAATTAATTCAATGAGCTCTAGAAAGAGGCTCTGTCAAGGCCTTGGGCACTCAGCGTAAATTTGCTGTGGTGACCTCAGCAGGGTATAATGACACAGAGTCCACCATTTTCTCCAGAGGAACTTATCTTTGCTACCTGAAGAGCAGTTGTAATTTTGAGTGATCTCCAGCCCTCACCTGCACATTGGCAACAATGGTTTCCCCAGGAGGAAATGGCTGGTTTGGAGGGTGGAGTCTATGGCATTGTACCTGTCTGAGGTCCCACCCCCCAAACATCACCCTCTCCAGGTTCCACCCCTCAAATCTCCAGGAATCTTCCCACCTGGAGTTGGCAACCCTCTCTCCATCCCAGCCAAGCATCAATCAACCTTTATTTCCCCCTCAGTCTTCAGCTTTCCATCTCCCCCCCCCACCTGCAGCCTCTTTCGTGCTCTGAAGCCCTGACTGCCACATCACATTGGCTGTCATAGGGGGGCAGCTTAGCAGGGTATAAGGACACAGAGTCCACCATTTTCTCCAGGGGAACTGATATCTGCCATCCAGAGAGCAGTTGCAGTTCTGAGTGATCTCACCTGGATATTGACAACAATGGTTTCCCAGGAGGGAAAGTAGCCTTCTCTGCAATGGGGACCAAAGCAGCTTACATCATTCTCCTCTCCCCCTTGTGACTTGCACGACAACCCTGTGAGGTAGGTTAGGCTGAAAGTCTGTGCTTTTACAGCAAGAACCTTGATCTAGCAGACCCTGCTTGGATCACTGACTACTATGCCTGGGGTAGCCAACATCCAGGTGGAGCCTGAATATCACCAGGTATCACAACTGAACTCTAGGCAACAGATCTCTCCCCCCCCCCGGAGAAAATAACTGCTTTGGAAGGTGGGCTTTATGGCATTCTGTTCAGCTGAGGCCTCTCCCCTCCCCAAACCCTGGCTTCCATAGACTCTACCAGAAAATCTCCATGAATCTCTCTACCTGGAGCTGGCAACCCTAGTCAGGACTGACCCCAATGAGTTCCTCACAACAGGCACTGAGGGGAAATTTAGTCCCACACAGGAGGCAAGCAGGAGAAGTGTCTTCGTCAAGAGAGAAAGCCATTTGCCAGTAATTCTGACAGGGCACAGTGGCTGAAGGGGGAGTGGGTGGGCCAGTGTTCCCTCTAAGCTGAGTTTGTGTGAGCTAGCACACACTTTTTTAGCCTCTAGCTCACATATTTTTGTCTTAGCTCAGTAAGGATGGCTCCAGAGCAAACTAATTGATGCAGCAGCCTAATCGCTCGCTCACAACTTTAATGTCAGTAGCTCACAAAGTAGAATTTTTACTCACAAGACTCCACAGCTTAGAGGGAGCATTGCCCAGCACCTGGCCAATGGCACGCAAGTACTCTTGAGTGGCAGCTGATGGGCCAATGACTGAGGGAGCACATTGCACAGCCAATGGGAGAGCTGCAAAGTGCCACTCCACTACACAATTATTATATATAAGGAGAGATACTCTGGCCGCATGTATGAAATGCGAACACATGAACACACACACGAAGCTCGGCCAAAACTGAGAGCCATGTGTATAGTGGTCAGAGTATCAGACTAGGATCTGGGAGACTCTGGTTCAAATCACCACTCTGCCACAGACCCTTGCTGGGTGACTGTAAAGGAACAGTACTGCCACTCTGTAAAGGGAGAGGAACTTTGTCCCCAGTCTTCCCTCACTGCCACGCAGCCCCTTCTGGGGGACTCTGGGACAGAAACGTGCCTTTTGTCTCCATTATTGTGCCATGATTGCAGGATTGTAAATTTTCCCCTTGCACTCAGTGCCATCCAGAGGACCAACATCCAAGGTGGATCAAACAGGTAGTGCTGTTGAGCAGCCAAGGCTGTGGGTAAGGAAGTATGCAAGTGTGCAACTTTATTAACTACAAGGCACAATTCACTGGTAGATCTAGGTCAGCTAAATAAGATTCAAGAGTATGAACGAAAGGTTACTGGTGAATTAACTTGCAATCCTTGAACATTTGGTCCAGTCTTGAGGGAGGCTGGCTGCTGGTTGCATACTGCACCTCCAGGGCCACACCTGCAAGACACATCCACCTTCAAATCTCACACAGAACCCTCCTTCAAAGGAATTCCAAAAGAAATCCCTTCTCTTCCCCCAAAGAAAGGAACAGCTCCCCTTTTCAGACCTTCTCCCATGTGGGCTTCTGGGGCCTTAGCCAATCTGGGGGCCAGGTCCTTGGGCTGAAGCCCACCAGAACACGGAACCTCCAACAAGAGGTGTCAACACAGCAAAGAGATGGCATTGTTTCCCTTTGAGTTATAAACAACCCTCTCTATCAGGTGAAGTGTTTCCTTCCCATACTCTTTCAGACTCTGGGACACCAACTTAGTCTTCCATCTCTGTAACTGCCACAGAATATTTTGCCAATCTGCCTCTTATCCCACAGTAGTGACCTTGGGCTTAATTTACCTGGAGGAGAGGAGAATGATGTAAGCCACTCAGGGTCCCCATTGGAGAGAAAGATGGGTTGAAAATGAAGTAGTTTGTGAAGTGTTTCCTTCCCATACTCTTTCATACTCTTTTAAAAAATAGACAAACATAAATTTTAAAAGATTGATGGAGTTTACAGGAAAACCAAGGTTAATACTTGTTGTACATATAGGCCATTGAAGAGTCCCCCCCCCCTTGTGACATTCTACGCTTTTCATTCTATAGGACAAAAACACAGACTAATCCTGATATTATCGTAACTTTAATAGCTGAATGTATTAAAGTGCTCTAAAAACATAGAAAATCCTTTCTCTGTGTTTGTGTGCACGCCTGTCTATATTTTGCAGTCAAGTACATTCATATATTCTTTGCATTAAATGCACATACATAATGGATTTGATTCTTGTTTCTCAGAAAGTAGAGTTGTGGTATGAAGTGGTGTGAAAAATAAGAGATGGCTCACTTGTATTTAAATGAACAAAGTACTTTATATGAGCTTTGCATCCTGCTACTTCAAGCCCTGCTGGAATTAAATATTGTGATTGACAAGCTACCTTCCCACTAATTTTTTTCAAGTTAAAGTGTCTAATGAAATTAATCGTAGCCTGAAGAGACAGTTCAGAACTTGCTAAGAATCACATTTATCTGAGCAGATTTTACAACTTGCTAGGTCTAATTTGCAACTGGCAAATATATCACTGTCAGCCAGTTCTGTAAAGTTTGCATTTGCAATCTTTTGAACTATCAATACAACCCAAGCATCGCTGTGAAAGACTGAGGGAATAATGGAAACATTGATGCAAAGCGTCCGGCATCTCAGCAGTGATTCTCTTAATAAGGATGTATTGCTATGTCTCTCTTTGATCTAATTATACTTACTTGGAGTCCACCTCAGGAAGTCAGGAAGAAGTGCAGTGTACCACATAAGACCCAAACAAGGAATCTCTAAGGTAAGCTACCTGGCAGAATATAAATACCATTTCAATTAGTAGCTTGTCTATGGATCCCCCCCCCCCCCGGGGTTATATCTTCAGGATTTTTAATGAGAGCATATAGGGTCAGCCTCTCAACGGACCACACCAGTTTTAGGAGCTCCCATCACCACATCCATTATTTTAAAGAAACATAAATCTCTACCTCTTCATAATTGCTAAGGGATACTTAGAAATGCATGAGGTATTCATTATTCATATCTCAAACCTAAGAATTTCCGCAAGGGATGTACATTTGATAGGAATTCATGCAAATTTGGTCAAAGCAGGCCTTGTACATTATTTTATTTATTTACAAAATTTATATCCCTTCTTTCTGCTCTTACAAGAATCTTGGTTACAACTAATCTTAACATTTAAAAAATTCCAAAATAGTGAGGACAGATGAAAATCTTCTGTATATTCTCTGGCAGTTTGCTGATGGTGTTTCTGTGTCATGATTCAGTGAAGGGGAGAGGAGACAGAGAGACTCTGCAGATTAGTCCTTGCCAGAGATGTCACCCAGTCACAAGACTTTGGTAGTGTTCCATCCAAATGGACCATCCCACTGGAGTGTGGTAACTTTTTATTTGTAACTGTCATGATCTGGGCTGTGCTACCAGAGGCCTACTAGGCCCAGGGAGCCTGGATAGCAGTAGGTGAGGCTAAGCCTACAACTCCCAGAAGCCTCTGGGAGGTTTTGGAGCCAAAATTGTCCAACAGGAAAAGAGGAGGGCTGGGAATAAAAGTTCTGGAGCAGCAGGAAGAGCTGTTCTTTCTTCCAGAGGGCAGAGCCAGAAGAAAGGCTGCTGCAGGGGAAAACCCCTCATCCTGAGGGAAGGGTGAGTGGCAGGGACAGTATATTTAGATGTGTAAGGGCATTTTATTTATTTTATTTTCACCCACTTACTGTTATTATTCTGCACCTTGTTGTTTGACCTCCTATAAAATAAACCTTTTCCTTGTTTTACTCTGCCTGGTCTTCACGCCTGTTATTCGGCCTAAAGGGAGGTCTGAAGGTCTTGGGAGGGTGCTCTGGGCCTTCTCAAGGGGACCTAAATCCAGAGTGGTGGCAGCACCAGGTGACACCCCACCTGAGTCGTGACAGTAACGTTTGTAGGCTTCCTAGAGGTAGCTGGTTGGTTACTGTGTGAACATAATGCTGGGCTTGATGGGCCTTTGGTTTGATCCAGAGTGGTTCTCCTTATGTTCTTAGCCAGTATCCTGTTGTACGAGCTATTTAATGCTATAAAACTGTGTTGGTTAGTAGGCAGGGCACAGGGCAAAGCTTTGTCTGTAGGCAGACAAAGCAAAACTGTGGAGACTTTGGAGCAATAGAGGCAGAGGCTCAGCATTTGTGTCCCATACCCTATCAATAAACAGCCCATACAGGAGATGATGTAGGCAAATGATTTGCTTGCAACGAGTTTGCAGGCAGGGGTGGGGGTGGGGATTGAGGCTGGCATAAGGCCTTTTTATCCCCCTCTTCTTGTAATAGGTGTAATTTGCTGTCTAAAGGCAAGGGGAGACAGGCAGAAATTAAGGGTTTGCTCTCCAATGGTAGAATATACACAAAGTGAAACCAGACAGGTCTGTAAGATATCAATGATTAGAAATGATCAGGCAGTTTATCTCTGTGTTGGAATCTGCAGTATCTCTACTGATAATGCTACAGGATTTCTCGTCCCATTTTGAAAGCTGCCATTTCAATCTTGTTTCTTACTCAAGCAGATCAAACATACAACTCTTAATTTTTGTGTTTTTTTGGCTTCTTCACGTGAAATTTCTTTGCCTAACATTACCAAATGTTTCAACATTGTTTTTGCATCAATGTTATTATTAAAATTGCTACCCCAATTGCCTTTTTACACCAGGTAGAGGGAAAAGGTAGGTGAAATATGGTTGTGTTTCTATGACCATTTGATAAATAATAGCAGCAGCACAGTCACACATAGAAACCACAGACCAGCCTTGCCTGCACATGTGCCGTAACCAGACTACATAGATGGTGATATCCAACTGATATCCAGGTACACTTGGAGAAAATGGCTGCTTTGGAGGGTGAATTCTATGGCATCATACCCCACTGACATCGCTCCCTTCCCCAAACCTGCCCTCCTCAGGCTCCACCTCCAACATCTCCAGGTATTTCCCAACCTGGAGATGGCAACCCTAGACTGTGATGATGGGCTCTAGTTTTAAAGAAAACCAGGATATGTGGTCAGGGAAGACAAAGCTTGTTTTTGGTTGGACTTTGCTCTGGTGCTTGCAGCAGTTTTCTCCTAGAAAAGCTCAAATACTAGAAGTTGGATGGGATGGGGGGGGAATGCTGAAATGAATTGAGCACAGCAAATTGAAGTGCGTTGTTTTGATGGTTTGGGGATGACAGGAGCAGGCAAGAAAATATTTTTGGCTGGAAAACACCCACACAACCCATTGTGACTAAAGGTAAAGGTTCCCTTGCTCAAAAGCCAGCCGAATCCGACTCTAGGGTTGCGGTGCTATCTCCGTTTCAAAGCCAAAGAGCCAGCGCTGTCCGAAAACATTTCCGTGGTCATGTGGCTGGCATGACTAAACACCAAGGTGCGCGGAACGCTGTTACCTTCCCACTGAAGTGGTACCTATTTATCTACTTGCAATTTCTTGCTTTCGAACTGCTAGGTTGGCAGGAGCTGAAACCAGAAGAACTAGAAAAACTAGAACTAGACTGAAGGTATGTATACATTTAAAAAAATTAAATATGGAGACTAGAAAGTTAGCCAGGAAATGCCAAGTGCCCATCACATTTTTTAACCTTTCAGATGACCACTGCAGTTTTTTAAAACACAGGTTTCAGCCTGTCCCAAGAGCTTCCCACTCACCCAGTAGCTTTCCAATTACCCAACAAGACTGTGGCCCAATCTGCATCTAGCATTTGCGCCACTGTTTTGCCAAACCCACACTGGAACAGAAAAAAGTTGTGGCTCAAAATCTCATTTAAATACCCTGGCCCAACACTGTACTGACTGCAGAGTCACCCTTAAATGGCCATAAAATGGCCATAAATCTATGCAGAAGCTACCATAAAACAAAGAGATCAAACAAAGTGAAAGCGGCATGCAGTCTGTCAATCAATCAAAGTGGAAGTGGCATGCAATGTAGAGGAGAATTTGTGTTCCAGTGTGGGTTTGGTAAAACAGTGTTTTGGGTTGTTAGTATAATTTCTGGAATGGTAAACACAAATCTCTATCAGCAGGTGTCTTGTTTTTCTTTGATTCTCCTGATTTCCCAGGCAACAGCATTCCTCCAACTGGATCCTTATAAGGGATCAAGAGCGCTCCCAGCCAATCACCATTATTGATAACCCCAAAGAAGGAATTTTTAAGGCCTGCAGCTGCTTGTCTGAGCTAGATGACATGTTCAGATGAGTGAGAGACCCCACTTGTTAGAAATTCCTTAAAGAGTCATAGTAATTAAGGTACCCCTACAATGGATGCCCAGCATGAAGAAAATATTATAAAAACTAGGTGACACATTCATCACACACAACCATACAAACATGTTTTTGGGGTGGGTGGGATATTAGATCTATTTTCAAGGATTGCAATGATTGCAGTGAGTAGGACAAGACAAGGTTTTTTGGTTTGTTTTCTTGCAAAAAAAGCCTTCCTTGTTTTGTGAAAGAAGGCAAGGAACCACAACAAAGAAAGCAAATGCGGAGTTTTCAGCTGAATTTTTTTTAAAGTCAGCTACTGCAAGAATAGCCAGCTGGAGTCCACCTCAGATTATCTGGCCAGGGTCTTGGAGGCCGTGAATGGTTAGTTAAAACAGAGCAGGCTGAAATTAAATCCAATGAAGATAGAGGTCCTGTGGCTGGGCCAGAGGAGGGGCTGGAATGGGTTCCCAACTTTCCTTTCTTGACGGAGTCCCATTAGCAGCTGGGCTGTCTGTCAAGAGTCTGGGAGTGATCCTGGATGCTTCCCTTTCAGTGGAGGCCCAGGTCACAAATGCAGTTAAGCTGGCTTTTTACCTTCTCCACCAAGTTAAACAGTTGCTCTCATACCTGTCATCCTCCAACTTAGCCACTGTGATCCATGCAACGGTCACCTCTAGACTGGATTACTGTAATTCGCTGTATGAGGGCTGCCCTTGAGGTTGAGCCGGAAAATGCAACTGGTTCAAAATGTGGCTGCAAGGGTCCTCACGGGAACTCCATTTAGAGAGCACATTCAACCAGTGGTCTGTCAGCTGCATCAGCTCCAGATTGCGGACCAGATCAAATTCAAGGTTCTGGTATTTACTTTTAAAGCCCTTAACAGTCAGGGACCAGCATACCATTCGGATCCTGGTATGTCCCCCATAGAGCACTATGCTCTAGTGACCAAAGCCTACTGGTGGTCCCTGGCCCAAAGAGTGTCTTTCTGTCCTCAATGAGAGCTAGGGCTTTTTCAGCCGTGGCCCCAGCCTGGTGGAACACTCTTCCAGGAGAGTTCAGGGCCCTGTGGGATTTAGTGCAATTCCACAAGGCCTACAAAATTGAGTTGTTCCCCTGAGCCTATGGTTGACGGCAGTACAGGGATTTCAATCAGTAAGACCTAATGGATTGACCTCCCCATTCCCCCTCCTCTTCCTTTATTTGCTCCCGCTGTTCTCCCTCTTCAATGGTTGAATATTTCCCCTTCCTATTGGGTTTATGCCATCTTGATTATATATAACTGATTATATTGTATTGTAAGTATTTTAATGTATTGTATTGATGATTGAATTATTTGACATTTGGACATTTTAATTGTATATTTATAAACTGATGTTACCTGATCTGAGCCGGTCTTCGGGAGAGTGGGTTATAAATTAATTAAAACAACAACAATTATAATAATTTAAAAATAAAAATAAAACTCCTGGGTGCAGTCAGGATTTTTTTCCTGCCATTTTCCCTTCCGAGGAAATGGTGGAGTCTCAGCAGTAAATCATCAAGTCAGAATCAGTTTCTCTCTATTGAATGGGAAGATGGAAATACATAGTTTGCTTAGATTGCCAGAAACCCCTGGGCCAGCACTAGGAGGTGTAAGGCCAACTCAGATTTTTCCTTCCACCCTTTGCTTCCATCAGTGAAATTACATGTTCAACACTTCTGTGTGGTTCCCTAAACAATCCACACATGGATCTGGGCATGTGATTTTTTTCCTCTCTCCCTCCCTCTCCTTATGTATTTTGTAGTGTGTTGTCGAAGGCTTTCACAGCTGGAGTTCATTAGTTGTTGTAGATTTTCCAGGCTGTATGGCTGTGGTCTTGGCATTGTAGTACCTGACATAGTACAATTGTAGTACCTTGAGCTAAGTTTCTTTGGAAAGGCAGCTATTTTTAAAAAATAATTAATTAAAAAGTACAATACATATTAAGAGTTCAAACTTTAAAAGGCAATGGCACTTCCAAGAAGTGATTCAAAATGTCAAGGGTCTCAGTAACTCTTAAAAGTAAGTAATCGTTTTTTTAAAAAGCTTGCTGCATTGTATTTTTACCTATCTGCAGTAATGGTACATACTGAAATTAATAAACAAGCATTAAATATTAGTTTTTTAAAAAAGGATTGCTAGCAAACTTGCACCTGCAGAAAAGCTTACATGTGGATTAAAAAGACTTTTTTCTGTGCTGTGGAAAAGCACTGTGAAAAAAGCAGGTCATATCTTCAAATATCTAGAGCATAGCTGCATGTAAAATTGCCTCACCTTGACAATAGATGTGAACAATAGACAGTATGTTTCCACTGTATTTTACTGATACATTTTATTTGCAAAGTGAAATCTATTATCTTTTCCTCCTTTTCTGCTTAATCTTTTGTGGTTGACAAAATTGTCAGCTGCCTCTTCTTTTCTTGGTATCACTTTCAGTCATACTAGTTTACATGTAGACTCAAAGATGCTAGTTATGGATCAGCTGTGCCTGTATGAATGTGAAAGCAGGCATGTATACCTTATTCCATGCTAACAGCACATACTGTGATACATAATGTTGTGTGGCATTTGTGTGCACAGAGGGGTCCTGTATATCGGGGCTGCTCCTTCTGTTGAAGTGTATTGACTTTTCAGTGGTGCCCATGTACATGTACATATCAAATTGCTGGATTGGATTGCTGAATGTGTTTTTTGCATAGCAAACAAATAGTTGTGTAAACAAATATTGCCACCACTTTCAATGATAGGGAATTGTTGTGGCATGGGCAAAGAAATCTAATTATCTAGATTTGTCCAGTCTAACATTCAACCTGGTACAGCAGCAGCTACCCTAGAAAATGAAAAAAGAATGCAACTCTGTTGATTCTCCTTGGTAAAATCCACTGTGGTATCCTCCTGGACCATTACTCTAGTTGGACTCCTGTGGGTTCATTCTTACCTGGCTGATGGGTTCCAGAAAGTAGTGGTGAAGGACTGCAGCTCTTTGCCAGAACATTTTTGCTGCAGCGTCAGCTTGTTACTCATGCAATTTAAAATGCACCTGAGATCACTTAAATCATACAGGATACTTACTACACCCAATTTGGCTGTGGACATCCTAAAGAGGTGTCTGGATTCAGTAACGGGCTTGATTCGGGGAAAAATAGGTTTTGTTGGCTGGTGACATAGCTGATTGCAGATTTAAAACTGTGCTTCTTCTTGATTGAGTTATACTCCTGCTAAGGAACTGAACATATAGCTTATGGTACCTGTTAGATACAGCATTCCGTGTGCCTTAGCATTTAGTCATGCCAGCCACATGACCACAGAAACATCTTTGGACAGCGCTGGCTCTTCGGCTTGGAAACAGAGATGAGCACCACCCCCTAGGGTTGGATTTGACTAGCTTTCAAGCAAGGGAAACCTTTACCTTTACCAGTTAGATCCAGCCTTACAGATAGGCACCAACATGTCAACATGGCATGAAACACCTTTAACAAACAAGTCCAGATGAAACACTCACTGGCAAAGGTTGGTTTAGCCAGAGTTATACATGGTCTGGTCATATCCAAATGTGGATTACTGTAATTTACTCATAAGATCATGGAAAGTAAGCAGGGTCAGCCCTGATTAGTACTAGCATGGGAGACCACCAAGGAAGTCAAATACTGCTATGCAGAGAAAGGCACACTTTTTCTTCAGAGAGAGAGGAAGGAAGCCAGGCAGTCTGCTGGGGGGGGGGGAGTCCTGTGTTTAAACAAGAAAACCTTTTATGGGGGGGGAGTCCTGTGTTTAGATCAGAAAACATTTTATTCCAGGTATGGGGGGGGAGCCCTGTGTTTAAAACAAAAAAACCCCTTTTATTGCAGATATATGAGAGAGAGAGAGAGAGAGAGAGAGAGAGAGAGAGAGAGAGAGAGAGAGAGAGAGAGAGAGAGCACGCATCCCATGACACTTGGAGAGATCCCCCTTTCAATTTCTAACAGATGGGGGGGAAACTTAACAGCACAGCTTGCATTCCTTGTTAGTGAGAGGGCGCAAGAGTACAGCAGCACCTTAATGACTAACAAAATTTGTGGCAGGACATGAGCTTTCATGAATCACTGCTCACGTCCTCAGATACAGCTGGAATGTGAGTCCATCTGCTCACTTCTTCAGACTTATTTCCATTTATTCTTTGCATCCTCCTAGACGGAATCCTCCTGTACCAAATTGAGACCTAGGTTTCCTGTCTCATTTCCAAGGCTGATATCTCCATGCCTCTGTGTATCACACCAATGCTGATATCTCCACCCCTCTGCATATCACACCTAACCCAATTATGCCTGCTATTGCCACTTGGCATCTGAAATCATCTTTATAAAGTTTATATCTCTGGTACCTTGTGTTACATTTTATGGCACACATGGGCTGGCCCAACAAAGTGATATTTATGTCAGATCTGGTCCTTATAACAAATGAGTTCAACACCTCAGTGTTAAAGCTTGTCCTAGGTTCTTTGTTATTCCAGAGTGTGACTAATCGACTGTTAAGGCATATCACATTGGCGTGGGAGGCATACACTGGAAATATTACTCTCATGCTCCTCACTTTCTTGCCTTGAGAAGGTGGAAATTGGAAGCAAAAGCTATTCCTCACTTGCGTATCTTGGTGATTTCCTACCAGCTCCAAATCTCTACCTGTGATCTAGGCAGTCTCTGTGGGGCAAGCAAAAGGTGGGATTTAGTTTGGTTTGGTTTATTAGGTACAATTTTTTGGTAGCTTTCACAGTGACTGTCCTCCTAACCAGCGCTCTCTAATGGGCACCACAATTTTTTTTAAAAAATTAAACCATAACATTTAATTCAATATTTTGTAATAAAAATAAATTAAGCTCAAAAGTTATAAAAATAAATTATACTACCAAGGAAGTAGGAAAATTTGCACACTATAAGTGTAGGTCCGTGGCACTCATGTGTGTGGGGGATTCCCTCATCCCTCCAGTTTCTTACCACGCAGCATGCCCAGTGTGGCTCCCAGGCTGTGTAGCCACTGTTAGGCCCAGTGCAGAGCCCTGGGCTGCATAACCACCACTGGACCCAGTGGGGAGACCTGGACTGCACAGCAGCCTCTGCACCCAGCACTGCTCCCTGGCACCACCACCGCCAAAGGTTACTGCATTATCTGTGCTTGTGCAGAGAACATTACTTTACTTTTCGGGGAATTTAAGCCCCCTGTGTGTATTTAAAAAAAAAAAAAAACAATTCAGATTTTTCTGCAGACTTTGGGAATGCCCAAAGTTTGCAGAATAATCTGTTTAGTCTCTATGTGGCCCCGATCTACAGATTTAGCTATCTGCAGATAAGGCCACGTGTGGCTAATAGTATATAGACATGTGAGAAGCTAGAGGACTTGTGGGAGGCATTCACTCTCCCCCAACATTTCCTCTTTCCCACTGTTTCCTCTCTCCCTTTCCTGAAAGCCCCTACAGCCTCTCCCCCTTTTTGGATCCCTTCTCCCCTTCCCACCCAACAGCCTTTCTACATTTATCTGCCCTTTGGGCTTCAGGTTTCCCTCTCGCCTCCCCCAGCACCCTCTGCCTAGAAAAACTCTCTTTCTAGGCACCCTCTGTCTAGAAAAACTAACACCCGCCGCGCGGTCCCTCCCGGGCGGGAGGGGGCGGGAGGGCCACCTGCCCGGCACGGGCCTTCCCAGCCGACCCGGAGCCGGTCGCGGCGCACCGCCGGCGGTGGAAATGCGCCCGACGGGGGCCGGGGCCGCCCGGGCGGCGGTCCCCTCCGGGGGCCCCCTCCCCGCGAGGGACCTATCTCTTTCTCAGCCATTCACTAGCCTACCTTTTATCTGCCTCCCAGCTTCAGCAATATTTATTATTTATTTACTTCATTTATACCTCACCTTTCTCCACATGGGGACCAAAGCAGCATACATTATTTTCCTCTCCTCCTTTTTATCTGCACAACAACTCTGTGAGGTACGTTAGCCTGAAAGTATGTGACTGGCCCCAAATCACCCAGTAGGCTTCCACAACAAGATATGGATTCGAACATGGGTCTCCCAGATTTATTCTGAAGCTCTGTTACACCACACTGACTTTCTTAGGGTGGCTGCTGTTGAAGAGTAGCAAGCCTAGGTGAGTCCACCCTCTAAAGCAGCCATTTTCTGCAGAGGAACAATTGCTGTCATCTGGAGAGCAGCTGCAATTTTGGGAGATCACCAAGCCCCACTAGGGGTTGGAAACCCTTGTTCCCCTGGATAAAATGGCTGCTTTGGAGAGTAGAATCCTTGGCATTGTACCTCTCTGAAGTCCCTCCCTTTCTCAAACCCCACCCTCCCAGGCTCCACCTCCACCTCTGTTTGGCAGCCCTATCTACTAGACAAATATGCATCTAATAGGCAAATATGCATATAATAATACTGTTGTACTACATGCAGCCTTTGTAGATTTAAAATCTGCCTTTGACTCTATTCCCAGGGCAAGGCTCTGGAAAAAGTTAAGCAATACATCAATTGATAGGAGACTTCTTCTTTTTTATTTGTATACTAATACAGCTGTTAGAGTCAGATGTAATAAACAAGGGCATTTAACTAACACCATTCCTATAACAAAAGGTGTTAAGCAAGGCTGCATTTTGACTCCTTTTCTTTTTGCCTTTTATATTAATTATCTAAATCGGTAACCTTGGTACAGTTGATACTCATCCTTTCTTCCTAGTGAATCGTTATATAGTAGCCTTACTTTATGAAGATGACATGGTTTTGCTGTCTAGGACTCCCGTAGGCATTAAGCACTTCAGCCTTTACTGTGATATGAATCAGTTGGAAATTAACTACCAAAAGACTATAGTTACCTATGTCCTTAGATACAAAGCCCAAAGTAAGGGTGTGGAGTATAAAGGGCCATAGATTGGAATATGTGTTAACTTCTAAGTATTTATGGGCTGTGATTCAATCTTCTGGGTCAAGGAAGGCCCACCACAAATATGCTACAAATATCAGAAGAAAAGCTGCTCGGTATATTATTAAATTAAATTCTACGAAAGGGGGGGTATTTTATACCTGTGGCCTTGAACCTGTATCTGTCCCAAACAATACCACAACTCATGCATGGGACCATGTTGGGCCCAACCTACTTCAAGCCTTGCTTCCTTAGAGAAAATTCAATCAAAAATTTTAAGAGCCTTATTCCGATTTCCTAGTAGTGCCTCTAATGCAAATCTATGCCTGGAAACTGGACTGATTAGGACAGAGGCTAGAGTAACCCTTACTTTTGTTAATACCTGTCTTAGGATAAGCCACAGTCCTTCTGATATTACTTCACTAATTCTCAGGGACAGTTTCTGCTCAGCTTGGCTTAAGGCAGTCTATCAGAAGTTACATCTGCTTGGGTGGAGTTTTTTTTTTAGTCCCTTCAGATAATGGCCTTAGACCAGGCAAGGGCTGTAGTCTAATGTTTGGAGAGCCAGTTTGGAAAGCCAGTTTGGTGTAGTGGTTAAGTGTGCGGACTCTAATCTGGGAGAACCAGGTTTGATTCCCCACTCCTCCACTTGCAGCTGATGATGTGACCTTGGGTCAGTCACAAGCTCTGGCACAGCTGTCCTTGAAAAAGAGCAGTTTGTGTCAGAGTTCTCTCAGCCCCACCCACCTCACAGGGTGTCTGTTGCGGGGAGGGGAAGGGAAAGGAGTTTGTAAGACGCTCTGAGACACCTTTGGGTAGTGAAGGGCGGGGTATAAATCCAATCTCTTCTTCTTGAATGGCACTGAGCACTTTGTTTATTTAAGATCTAACTTAAGATTTTAATATGTAGTATATGTTTTAAATTGTTATGTATATGATTGTTTTACCATGGCAAGTGTTCTTGCCTCTGTAAGCCGCCCTGAGCCCACGGGGGAGGGCGGGGTATAAGTACGAAAAATAAATAAATAAATTCTTCTTCTTCTTCTTCTTCTTCTTCTTCTTCTTCTTCTTCTTCTTCTTCTTCTTCTTCTTCTTCTTCTTCTTCTTCTTCTTCTTCTTCTTCATCTTCTGCAAATAATATTTGACATCGAAAGGCAGAGTGATATTGCTAGGGTTCCGACCTTCTTAGCCCCTCAGAAAATGAGATACATGGTTACTCCAGCAACTTACTTATCACTTTTAGAAATTCCATCTTATTGTAGAGCTTTTTCTATGGCCAAATGCAATATTTTTCCATCAGCAGTAGTGGAAGGTTGGTATAAAAAGGTGACAATGATAGAATGGGTTTGCTCTTGTGGCACTGGTAAAGTGGAGACGATCAAGCATACTTTGCTACACTGTGATTTTTACCATGGAATTCGAGTGAAGTTTATTCAACCCTTATTAGGGAGATTTCTCAATTATCTGGACCTAGAGATAAGTAAGAAGTTTCTCTGATTCTAACCCCCAGCTTACACTAATTTGTGCTTGATTTTTAGCTGCAGCTCATAGAATTCGAAAGGAACAAGTAAAGAAGTAAAGTGGATGAAAGTGGAACTAGATTAGATTAATTCTGTGTTTTATGTATTTCTATGCCAAGGTATTTTAGATTTACGGTGGATTCTTATTTGTGTAATATTTTTATATATGTTTTAAATGTTTTATATATGTTTTAAATCCTAACGATTGTGCCCTTAAAATTGTTTTAACTGAAAAGTGCTGGTTATGTACAGAATTAAAAATTTGAATTATCTCCTTCCCATCCAACAGCCAAGCTACCTTTATCTGCCCCTCTGTCGGGTGGCAGCACGTAACCCAGAGTTTGTTTCTAGACCTATGTTTCCAACCTCCAGGTTAAACCTAGAGATCTCCCAGAATTACTACTGAACTCCAGATGACAGAGATTTGTTTGCCTGGAGAGTAGGGTTGCCAAGTGCTTTTTGAGCTGCAGTGGGAAACTCCCGGCTGGGGGCTGGAGTGCGCGTGCACGGTTGCACACACGTCAGCCAGAAGTGATGTGACGACACCGGGCACGCTGGGGCGGGGCCACGACCATCCGAGGGAAAACCATAGAATTTCCCCTCGGATGACCGTGGCCCCGCCCCCAGCGTGCCCGGTATGGTCGCGTCACTTCTGGGTGACGTACACGTCGGGGTGGAGTTCTCCCCGGGGACCCATCTGCCGGTGGCGGGGAACGGGCCTCTGGGGCGGGGGTTTCCCCGCCCCCAGGGGGTCTTGGCAAGCCTACTGGAGAGAATAGCTGCTTTGGATGCTGGACTCTATGGTATTATATCCAGCTGAGGCCTCTCTGCCCCCCAAGTCCTGCCTACCTCAGACTCCACCACAAAATCTCCACAGATTTCTCAACCTGGAACTGGATTCCTAGTCATGCCTGGCCCCAATGACTCCTCAAAAACCGAAATAGGCCTAGAAAGGGCCCTGCCCCCTCCCCCGACTTTTACTGACAGTGCCAAGCCTGGAATACTGTGGTTGCCTAGCAACAGTCACTTAGGGAGTTGGTTGCTTTAAGCTACAGGAGCTTCTATTATCATTTTCTTGGGTTTTAAAGCCTCCAATGTATTTTGTTTCTGGAAACCTGGGGCCCTTTTCAAGTTTGTAGAAAGATTTTTCTTGCCTGTTCACAGCTCCATTCACCGGATTTAAGTATCCAAAGATGGGCTGACTTCACTATTAGAATATAAGATACTTTCAGTGCTGCATTCCTCAGCTTCAGTATGCAGTAGGCTGGTTTTAGATATGAACCAAATGTTTTTTTTCTTTAATATTGTCAAATTTTGTTCTTATTTTTGTTGCCGCAGTTGTGCGGTGTTAATTATCTTTTTAATTGTTTTCCTTTCTAATGGATTAAATGGGAAACAGGTTTTTGGGTATACTTTTGGGTGCCCCCCCCAGCAACTAATTGTGATAAAATTGCCACAGACCATACCATTTAAAAGCTCTCCCCAACAGTGCACTATTTGACAGAAATGCAGTAGAAAATGCACAGAAAATGTAACCACACAATCTTCTTTGGTGTTAACATTGATAATCTGCTTGTTGATCAACATGCCTGTCATTTACATTATCTCTTGTCTTATTTCCCTGTCTCCCACTACTTGTGCCATGAAGCTGGAACAACACTATTGAGGCACTATTGCCACACTTCATGAATGTCATGATCATACATTTTGCATTCATATTGATTATGTATTGTTGAGTTCATATTTGAATTAGGTACCATCCACTAATTCTGGTAAGAGAATGCTTTCCCCTAATGGACCAGCATAATGATGTACCAGGTGTGATGCCCTAGTCCCAATAGTGGCCACACATTGTCATTGTTCATAGTGGAAATCATACTAGTAGTGGAACCTATGATCCACATATGGAATGGAACTTTCTCTCACTGTATACCATTGTACAAGATCCTGTCCCTGGAGTTTAGGGAACCCTGAGGAATGATGCTGGATATGATATCTGTGTAAGGCGGTAATAGAAACAATCTGCAAAAAAAACCCCATCACCCTTCTCCACCAGCAGAAATTTCTCCACCAGCAGAAATACTGATGGAAATTATCAGAGAATCTGGGGAATTTCACATTACCCGTCTTCTCCCGGTTTCAAGCCGTGAGTCTTCCGTTTGCAGATGAACCGGTAGAGGGCTGCCGTTTCACACACGGCTTGCCCCTACCGGAAAGGAGCCGATTCAGAAGCGGTTCGGCGTTTCACACACGCACCGCTTTGTTTCCCCACCAGCCAATATTTTTGCATCCTAGAGTGGTGAAGGAGATCAGGATGGAACTATGGTCCCCAATGAGAGGGAGAGCTCCCTGACCAAGAAAAGCAAAAGAGGGGGTGGGGCAATCCAAAGCCCGAGGGACTCCACTAGCACCCAAGAGTATTTAACCTCTGAGGAAAATTCTCCTGAGGGCTCCCTCCAGGTCATACTTCCTGAGAAGCACTGATCTCATCTGGCCGAATGGCACAAAGGGGGAAAGACATCATGGGGAATTTTGAAATGCCACTTCATCCCGGTAGGGAACCGATTCTCAACCGGGTTCTGTCTGAAATGACAGACCAGCACCCGGTTGAGAATTGGTTCCCTACCGGGAGAAAGCACCTGTCTGAAATTCTCCTCTGTCTCATTATTATTTTTAATAAAGATTTTTTCTGTATTATCTTCTGAGATATTGACATTCATAAAATTAATAATTACTTGATATGATAACCTCACCGTCTTCCCTCCATCAAACATGGGATTTTCCCTCCCTTTTCCTCTTCCTTTCTGACTGAGCAGCCCCTTTATCTATTTTCTTCTTTCCTGAAGTTCTATGGCTGTCCCACCCTGTCACATTATATATTTTTATGCTGGCTCAGACCAGGAACTTAAAGAAAGAGATAAGACCACCCTCTTAATTTAAACTTCTGAATGGCACATGAAAGACTTTATAACATTCAAAAAATAAACAAAATATTTTATTCAACATAGAGGGGGAAAGTTCAGGTGAAATCAGGGGCAAAATGTCTGAGGTTAATCAGTAAGAATGCTGAAGTAACTTAATATTTTCACAAACTACAGTTCATATGTTTCCAGGAATTGAGAGTTTTAAACTTTTCATGCAGTCTTAGAACCTTTGAGATGAGAGGCTTTTGCTCCAGTGTTTCCTAAACACACCACTATACTTTCTTGAGTTTAACTAACTCTTTAGGTTTCATAAGGCAGGGATACACTATGAAGCACCCAAATTTCTTCTCTGAGCACACCAGGGATCATTCCACTCTTTAGAGCTATCTCCTTTTCACCTAGGCAGGGAATCTCTTCTCTATCCCTTTTCCTGGCCTGAATAGGTGTCTTCATCAATCCACCCACTCCTCCTTGCCAGCCTTCCCAGTCCCAGTTCAGTACAGCTAAACTCTCCTCAGTCAGAATTACACTTTCCAAAGTCAGGGCTAAACTCAGACTGAGTTCTCTTCAGCAGTCAGTTCCCAAGTATTTCTGCTCAACTGACGCTAACCAATCAAATTCATTTGAGCAGCCTATTATGCAAGGCTCTCTGGTTCTGTGAGGCATTAACCCTTCACAGTCCTTCATATGTTTTTGGTTGAGAACAGCGACAAGGGACAGTATGACATCTGGCACTCTAATATACTTTCTCCATCCCTTGCTACCCCTCCCCCCCACCAAGGAGGCTGGGGAGCTGAATTTTTCCCCGCCCTCTCTCTCTCTCTCTCTCTCTCTCTCTCTCTCTCTCTGTGTATACATATATATTGTTTTATTTACTGATCTGCTTTTAGGTGGTTTTAATGTTAGTTTTAACTTAATGAATTTTGCATACTATTTTGTGGTAAGCCGCCCTAAGCCCTGCTTGTAGGGAAGGATAGCCTAGTAAATCCAATTTAATAAATAAATAAATAATAAATGTGTACACAGCACTTATGAGTTTTTACAGCACAGTCCGTCACACTTGGTTATTACAAACATATAAATTTGCATTACTTGTAATCTTTACATATATTACAAGGTGAATCTTTACCCTAAAATGTCTAAGTTACCTTGTAATATAAAATTAGATTCTGCACATGTAGTAAAGTAGTCTTAATTTAAATTAACACTGTTGCTCTTGTCATACCCTAAAAGGGGGTTTTCAGGACTCTCACAGAACTATAAGCAAGCCCAAGAAATTCTGGATCCTCAGGAGAAAAAAGTGCAATCTGTGAGTTTAGCTGATCAAACTTGAGAAGCTTTCAAAAGTGGAGTCAACAAGGTTTATTTATTCTGACACATACCTTTATTCCCTTCGCTTTTAAACTTATTGTGAGTTCCCCAAAATATTCCAGTTATGCATTAGTTTAATACATGATCTTTGTGTGTGTGTATACTGTACCCTGTACAAGGGGCTATCATAAAATCATGTGATTCTTTGTTGCCCTTCCCTTTGGATTGAAACAGTGGGGAATTTCACATTACCCAGTTTCACCCGGTTTCAAGCCGGTAATGATCCATTTTGAAGTGAACCGGTATAGGGCTGCCATTTCACACATGGCTTTCCCCTTCTGGTAAAGAGCTGGATCTGAAGCAGTTTGCCATTTCAGACTGCACCGCTTTCCCCCCGCCATTTTTCGCGCGTGCGGGCGATCTCCGACTTTTTTTTAAACGTTTGCTTTAGAGCGCTATAGCGCTATAGCAGTATAACAAAACACTCCATGCATTCCAATGGGATTGATATAACGCAATAAAGCAAACATTTTTTAAAAACCCCAGAGATCGCCCACGTGGGCGAAAAACGGCGGGAAAAAGGGCATCGGAACCGGGAGAGGAAAATGAGGAGTACTTGGAAGTGGTTGACAGGTAAAACACTTCAGCCCCGTTTCCTAAATGGGACAGAAGCGATTGTGTATGAAATGACAAATATATTCCAGAAGGGAACCGGTTCTCAAACGGTTCTGTCTGAAATGACAGACCAGAAACCGTTTGGGAACCATTCCTCTTCCAGAATATATCACCTGTCTGAAATTCCTCACAATCTATAAGGACTCTATGGAGCAGTCTGAAGGGGATTCATCCTAGAGGTGTTTTACCCAATGTTTCCCCCTGGTATCCATGCAGATTGTGAACAAGGGGGATTCCCCCCCCCCTTAAAGTTTCATAGTTATGTACTTGCACTGCCCTGAGATTCAGGGATCTTAGAAAAAACTGCCAGTGTGTTCCAAAAAAACCCTACACAACAGAATAAAAACAGAAAGAAACCCTTTCAACACTACCCCTTTGTGTGCTAAAAGCATTTTAAGGAGTTCGTTTTGAGTATTTTGGCAGATAGAAGAGCAAACGCTGAAAAGGTTTCTGTTATTTTTGTTTGTCTCTATGCTGCAGAATTGTGCAATTTAAAGTAAATTTAATTTACTTTAAATTTCAATTTAAAGCCCATGGACACCAGGTAAACAAGGACAGTTCTTTGTCTATTCATTGGCTTCCCCTTTTTAAAGGTCCATAAAATTTGACAGAAGATCGTTTGACTAAAACACCAGAAGTAAAGCATGACTCCCAACATGATGGAGCTGTCATGACAAGTGTTGCCAACTTTGGGCTTGGAAATTCCAGGATATTTGGGGATGGAGCCTGGCAAAAACTGGGTTTGGGGCGGGGAGGGACCACAGCAGGGTATAATGTTATACAGTACACTCTCCAAAGTAGCTGCTTTCTCCAGTATAGCTGATCTCTGTTGCCTGAAGATCAGTTGTAATCCTGAGAGATCACCAGGCCCAAACTGGGGGTTGTGCCAAATAGGATTAAACCATGATAGCCTTACTACTCAACACTACTTAAAAATACATTTGATATTTTTTATATATTTTTAAATGACACTAGTCAGGACCAGTATTCCCTCTAAGCTGAGTTAGTGTGAGCTAGCTCAAAGTTTTTAAGCCTCCGGCTCATACATTGTTGTCTTAGCTCAGGAAGGATAAATATTTTTTATATATTTTTAAATGACACTAGTCAGGACCAGTATTCCCTCTAAGCTGAGTTAGTGTGAGCTAGCTCAAAGTTTTTAAGCCTCCGGCTCATACATTGTTGTCTTAGCTCAGGAAGGATAAATATTTTTTATATATTTTTAAATGACACTAGTCAGGACCAGTATTCCCTCTAAGCTGAGTTAGTGTGAGCTAGCTCAAAGTTTCTCCAGCCAGATGCAGATCCAGGAACTGACTCCTCATATGAGGATTACCAGGATGAACCAGGGTCCCTCCAGGTCGGGTTAGAACGGATAAAAGGAAGTCCTTCTTCACCCAAAGAGTGATTAACACGTGGAATTCACTGCCACAGGAAGTGGTTGCGGCTAAAAGCATGGACGGCTTCAAAAGGGAATTAGATAAGCATATGGAACAGAGGTCCATCAGTGGCTATTAGCCACAAGGTATAGATAGGGGCTCTGGGGCAAGTGATGCTCTGTCTTCTTGGTGCTTGGGGGGGGGTCAACAGTGGGCGGGCTTCTAATGTCCTGGCCTCACTGGTGGACCTCCTGATGGCACCTGGTATTTCTGGCCACTGTGTGACACAGAGTGTTGGATTGGATGGGCCTTTGGACTGATCCAACATTGGTGTCAGGATCCAACATTATGGTGGACTGATCCAACATTAATCAGGAAGCTCAGGGGTTACCCATCACCACAGAGCCCCCTAGATTCTGCGGCCTCCATTGGGGGACTTGCCCCTGAAGGTTAACTTCAGATGGTGCTGCCAGCATACCAGACTCCAGGGCAGCCAGCCCCCTTCTCCATAGGGCCAGATCCAGGACTACCAGTACCCCTTGTTCTCCCCATAGTTGGTGAAAATGGCAGATATGGTAAGCCCACAAGGAGGCAGCTCAATGTCAGTAAAGTGCCAGACTGGTGGACCATGTTCCAACTACTGAGCCGAATCACTGCCTGAGCACATATAGTGCTTTGCAAAATCAGGCCTCAGTCCCAGAGGAATCCCAGGAGCAGCTGGGGCTTCTCCCTCTTCAGACCACTGAAGCAGAGAAACGTACTGATTTGATCAGTACACTTCTGCCCTGACCCATGAACACTTTGGATGACCAGTTACTGTGCTTCTCCTTGATCCTGAGGAGTGTGAAGCCTACATTGAGTCCCTGTTGTCAAAGACAGAACAAGAGCTGTGGGTAGTTTGCATTCTCTGTATGCACTCTCAGAGGGCACTGTAGCATTTCAGTGACACCAAGGCAAGTGTTGGTTTGAAAATTTTCAACATGGAAATATAAACAGCACTGGTAATGGTAGTACAAGTAGCAATCATAAGGAAACTGATTTCGCATGATTAAAACCGAAGAAGGGAAGTCTTGGCTGGGCCAATTGAATACGTGAATACTGACTCAAATGGAATGTTCTTCCTACTACATTCTACACCTGTTCTGTTGTGATTAAGTAAACCCATGCTTCCCAATCCAATATCTCCACTGACATATTTTCAGCTTATTGTATAAGCAGCACAGCTAATCTTATTCTTAGGGCATCATGGTGCCCATAGTTGCCATAGTGCCTTCTGATACCTTTCTTTTTTCCTAACAAGTGTTTTTAGAAAATGGGTGGGGTTCTTGCCCAGCAGGGCTTCTAATTGGCCATCGGAGATCTAATTGACTGCAGGGTTTTTTTTAATTGCCTCAACATCAGTTGCCACCACAGCACAAGGATCTTCAGCGTGTGACTGAAGGTAAGATGTGTGCATGAAAGAAAACATGTTCATTTTAAAAGGCATCTTGTTAAACAGAACTTCTGCCTGAAATGTTGAAGAGTTACTGGTGACGTTATGCATAATGTCACTCCCTGACATTTTGTGGTTGGTTTCAGCTCTTGTGGCAACCATTTTGTGCCTGCCATTCTATGTCAGGACTCCAAAGATGCTCACAGGCTTAAAAAGCTTGGGGAGCCCTGCCTTAAGGATTATAAATTCTATGTCCACAAAAGTGATTTTGCGTATAAATCTAAATCAAAACCATTTTAAAAGAAGAGGTGGTGTTAAGGGTTGGCTTTGGAGCATGCCTGATAGTCTGTTTGAGAATGTCCAAGGCTATCATCTAGATGTATGTGTGCACCCAACATTTATCTAGGTGTTTTGTCTTCATTTAGTTCTGTTCACTTGAAGAACTTTGATCAGGGAGCCACTGAAGAAATAACATGTCTAAACACTGGTGGGCATGCGTGAATCATAACCTTTGACTCCACAAACTTGCTTTCTTAACTATTTTTATGGTTTATAATAAAGCCTTACCCTGTATTCCAATATTTCAGAAATCAACAAAGAAGACTTTGTTTTTAGTCACATCAACATTGGTGCACCATATGTATTTTATAAAGGTGTGCTTATAATATCAGAAATAGTAGTTCAATGTGCAACACACAGCCAACATGGTACAAATTATCCTCACATTTGTCAATATCAGTTCAGGTAATTCTGACTGCCAAATTCATTAGGTATATATATATATTAAATGAATCAACACTTCAGTAATGTCCAACAGATAACTAAAATTGAAATTTTATTATTTAATAATATTTAGACATTTCTCTGACAAGACTTTCCTGAAAGATGAGGTGCAAATGGGAACCCTGTAGAATGTTTATAAAAATTGTACATGACATTTCTTAAGTGCCACTAAGTACACACTGAATACTCTGTAAGTAGATAGGCATAGCAACATGCAAGTGTCATGTACCTACCATTACAATATGCATTTTGTTCACTTCAGATTATGAAAAACTTTGTGAAGTAACTGTGCTTCCATTGTCAGTGCAACGTAGTTAACTCCCCTGGGTCTGGATGGAACACTGAAGTGTCAGAAAAGTACCCTTTCAACTGCCATAAATTGTAGGTGCCAAAGTCAATCATACTGCCATGCTAGGATATTGCAGCAACCTTGCCATTGGCCGCTTACCTGGAGCAAGTAACAATTCCTTCTTAGTCTCTAATCTACCAGGCCACTTCTGTTCTAGTGTCTCTGAAGCACAAAGGCACACACTTGGCGACTGTACTCGTAAGACATTTTGCAATGTAGTACATTTTGTGCATCTGCAGGCCTGCATAATAATGTACAAGAGTGCAACCCTTAATTTATTTAACTGGGAAGAGATCAAGCAAATCAGAAATCAGTGGGATTACTTCCAAGTTTTTTTTTAACCTTTTCATAAACTTATTATTTATCCAAGCAACACTTTCCTGTGTGAGAAGAAGAAACAACATTTTAGGTAAACTTTTTAAAGTAGAATTTTGGATTTAAAAGGCTGTAAAACAATATAGTGCATAGGCCTTAAAAAACCCAAAAAACATGGGTGCTACTTTGTTCTAGACTTCAGTAGGAAATGAGTATGCAGAAGATCCCAGGATGAATATTTGGCATCTCCAGTTAAAAGGATTCAGTAGTTAGTGATGTGCAAGTTCTCCTCCTGAGCCCTTGAGAGCCACTGCCAATCTGATTAGACTCTACTGTTTGCTAGACCAAAGTCTGATTCATTATAAGACAGCTGCAAGTCTACAAGGTAATGGGAAGTTTTGGTTTGTCTCTTTGTGTGCTTTTGTATAGATTTACTTATTTGTTTTTGTAATTTCATTTTTTTTCTTTTTGTCTGGTTTGGGCCTCTTTTTTGGAATTTTTGCATTGGGTATGTGTGCGCGCCTGTGCCTGGAAGTCATGGTGACCTCTGGTGACTCCTACTGGGGCATGGAGGATGTTCAGAGAAGTGGCTTGATAGCCTCTCCCAATCCTGGTATTCTTTAGAGGTCTCCAATCCAAATACTTTCCAGGGTCAGCCATGCTTAGCTTCCAGATCAGGCTTGCCTGGGCTATCCAGGTCAGGGCCTGGTTTGGGCCTCTTGAGGGGAGGGGGAACCTCCCTAAAAGTGCTTAAATAAATAATATATATGGAAATATGAAATTGCATGATGTCCAAAAAGCATAACTGTAAAGCATATGTATATATTAATGCTAAAATTTTGAGTATTTGTGGGAAATATATTTCCATACACCATTATTTTTCAGGTTGGAATGCCAGTATTACACTAGGGGAATCTATAGCTATATTTGATTACCAGCAATGTGTTATGTTGTCAACAAATAATACTAAAAATGAATCTGTCTTTTCACTTTGAACAACTGAGCTGTAAAATTCATGAAACTACATCGGAGCATAGCAATATATGTGCTGATTTATTTATTTTTTTAAAAAATAGATTTTGAACAAGAAAGATTTGCCTTTACCCTGTGTCCATATCAAAGGGCTTCTAGTGTGGAGTTCTGTTAGTCTAGTGTTTGGACTAGAGAAGTAGAGAACTTTGCTGCAGAATTTACCATGTTCGATGGGGACTGATTGTGATGAACTGATCTTGAGATTATTTTGCTTGTGCAATAACCATCATGAACTGCCTTGTGAACTGGTAGCCCTACTTTTTTCATAATGTAATGATGCACAGCAGAGGGGAGGGGATATGCAGCAGAAACGGAGCCTCAAAAAGGGGAAAACTTAAAAAAAAGGGGGGGACTTCATAAAGTGGTGATACACAGGGAGGGGAGAGGGGTCTGCAGAAACAAAGCCACCAAATGGAAGAAATCAGAGGGGCCATGACTCAGACGTTGAGCATCTGCTTGGCATACAGAAGGGCCCAGGTTAAATCCCTGGCAACTCCAGTTAAAAGGATCAGGTAGTAAGTGATGTGAAAGACCTCTGTCTGAGACCCAGGAGAATTGCTGCCAGTCTTAGACAATACCTTGCTGGACCAATGGCTTATACTGACTAAATAAGGACAATGGTTTATTCAGTATAAGGCAGCTTCTTGTGAAATGTACTCATGGGGAGGAGCGTCCCACTCCAGATGCTAAATGGGGGGGGGGAAATCCTTTGTATAAAAAGTAGCCATGGGGAAAACACAACTCCGAAACTCCTTACCTAAACTACACGTGTACGAGTGCAGGTTGTTGTGCTAGATGTGCAGCTACCCAGCTAATTCAGATGAATAGCTCAGCGATCCCATGTTCTGATCAATCAGTCAGTTGGGAGGGTGAATATGATGCAAACCAAACCTGCGGGAGTTTGTGCATCCCTAATTTAGACCTGAAATCTTTACTAGAAACCTATCAAATATGCATAATTAACAATTTCATGTTGGGTAATGGGACTGACCTCCATGATGACTATCTTATCAGTCACAAAGGGGCACAAATAACCATATCAGTGTACAGGGCAATGGTGAGATTTCTCTCTGTAATTTCTACATTGCAAATGAACTTTAGACTATTATAAAAATATGGCAGACACTGTTTTCCAGTGTGCATCAAGTCATCACCACATATTAGGTATGTAATTGCAATGAACAAAGCCTGCCTTTTCCCATGGATTTTCCAGTTTGTCTGGCCACACTTTTAGATACCCGTAGAAGCTTGCAGAGTGTATATCAGGTATCCTTTAAAAAGCAGCTTCTCTGTATGTGGGAATCTTGCTGTCTTCCTTTTTTTAAAAAAAGCAGTTGTTCAGATTATATACATTGTAGCAGTGGGCCATTTGACTAGTTGTGGACGGTACTGACCATTCTGCCATACATTGGAACAGATATCCCAGTGATGCTTATGTTTGCTAGATTAATTCCAATGGAAATGCTCCTGGAATCTCATAGGGAGTATTTGAGCCATGGATGAGACAGAGGAGCCCTCTCCATGGGTGAGGGGCACAAAGAGAGGACAAGGGGCCAAGGGTGGGTGTTAAAGGTAGAGGGGAAGCGCTGAGCGGCTGGCAGCAGAAAGTGAGCCACTGCTGTGCCCCCTCACACACACGCACAAGGGGAGGGGGTGGTGGTTGGCAGACAGAATCGCAACTGCGTAAGCATGGAGGTTTCCCCCTCTCTCCATCAGTGCTGGCTTCCTTTTCTCATGATACATATGCAGTTTATGTTCCCTTTCTCTACCTAGCTTGTGAAAGAGTTCTCATATTCAGCCTCCATTTATTTTTTTTCCTAATGAAAAATAAATTGGGTAGAATTGGATTGTCTGCACTGTCAGAAATTGAACCAGATGAATAACCATGACACTTCTAATCTGTGATAAAAATCCACATTAATTTGTAATAAATGCTTGATAAAGGTACACCGAATACTCCCATAAAGAGAACGCTCCAGCTGAAAGCTCAATGGGACATGTGTGTAGGTGAATGTATACAGGATTGCAGCTTTCACATGGAGTCAGCGTTTGAAAGTTCAGAGGGAAGGTTCTTTAGGTAGCTTCTCAAAAATGAATCATGCAGAGGTAATCTCCAGGGATGTGCCTAACAGTCTAGAGGATCATGACCTATGTGCTTTAATGTCACTATAGGCTGCATCCTTCTATGAACCTTCATTAGTTAGTGGGCACAGCTGAGTATATTAGAGAAAGGTTGGCTTATCTTTAAACATTTTACTGCCTAAGTGGGCACTGTGGTTATTTCTAACTAGCTCAGGAGGTTCAATGACATACAGAACTAACTAGCTCAGGAGATTCACTGACATACAAAATATATCAAACCACATAAAATATTCAGTTATTTGTTGGACTTTCCTTTTCTTTATTTTGTTGATCAACCCAAAAATTATTGGTTGACTAGAGAATAGGACAGCCCTTCCATGCTTTATCCTGTTGTGAATCTAGTCTGCTGTCACCTGAATACCTCCTCTGTGTAAGAGTACAGGGCATTTCATACATATACATTATCAAAAATATTAAGATATTCTCTCTGTGTTATTAAGTGTGTGTGGTATTTTGCATTGAAAATAAAGTGTATTGACCCCTTATGGGCACAGCTGTTAGAGGGGTTGGCACAGGACATGGTGGAGCCCTCGTTCCATCTTCAAAACATACTTGTGGCCAAGGGGCAGGGACAGGCTGGGATGGGAAAATGACCCCATCCCCCAAGCCCTGCCCCCCAAAGGAGGGAGTGAGGGACAAGCAGCCTGCCTGCCCGCCCACCCTACACAGTCCTGCCAAACCATAAGAGGAAGGGAGGGAGGGAGAGGTAGCCTGCCTGCTCAAGCAGCCTGCCTGCCCGCCCACCCTACAGAGTCCTGCCAAACCATAAGAGGAAGGAAGGGAGGGAGGGAGGGAGAGGTAGCCTGCCTGCCCAGTGGATTGGGCATGGCCTCCCCCTCAGCCTATGAAGCTTGGGTGGGTGGATAGAGCCTCCCTTGTCACATGTGTGGGGGAGCGATACAGGAAAGCCCCAATGGCCATAATATCCAGTCTGCTCTTCCCAGCAGGATGAGAAAGCATTAGTTTTAGCAGAAAGTCTAGACTTCCTGTTTAGTTATTCTGCCATCTTTCTTCCCTCCCCCACGGCTCTAGGCAACATGTCTGGTGAGCCTGAAGTGAAGTCCTTTGCATTCACAGATTAACAGTACAATCCTAAAAGAGTTACACCATTCTAAACCTGTTGACTTCAGCGGGTTAGAAAGGTGTAAATCTCTTTAGGGTTGCACTGTAAACCCCAAACCAGATTGCAGTTCGTAAAAAACAGAGTGTACAACTGAAGATGCACTGAACAGATGCCTGCAAAAGTTGACAAAACAAGAGGATTAAGTTCAAGCAACATAATACAGGAAAAATAAAACCAAACTAAACAAGATTACTAGCCAGAGAACAAAACCTCCTCCAAACCTCTCATTTATGATTGGAACTAGTTAAAATTGTGCAACTGAAGGTGGATTAAATGCCTTGGACAGTAACAATAGTGCTTCAGTCAGAGAAGGAAAGCTATAACAAGAGAGGCTCCAATGCTTTGCAGTGTTCAATTTAACAATATTTCTTGTGTCTGTGATTGTTCTGTGTTATCTCACTACTTTCAATGCATTGCTTTTGGACGAGCATGATGGAAAAAATGACAAGATGAAAAGGATCAATGATATAAAATGTCATGTTTGGAAAAAAAGTTAACTTTATCATTAAAGGCATCCTCTCTGGTTTGATGGAAGCATTTTGTACTCACAATGTAAGATTACGTGACACTATTGGGAAATAAATAGCAGAAATTCGAGGTGAGGTGCATCAACAAAATAGGGGTCAGGAGAATGCAGTTCTCTGGACTTCTCTTTCCAGTTCTGTCTTCCTCTCTTTCCATCGCTCAAGCTAAAAATACTAGGGCAAATGGCAACACTTTTCAAACATCTTAGCATGCAAGGCTCCCTCAAGGAAGATAAAAAGAGCAACCTTGTACTGTTGGGCTAGAAATAGATCACTGAGCAACATTCCCAGACAGTGTGCTGGCAGCAAAGCTATTAGCAGAATTGAAGTCTTTGCCCCAAAGGTGTATGGAAAGAGCCTTTAGGGACCTAAATAAGAGGAGAGACATAACCGAGTGGTGGTTGGATCTCAAGAAAAATATGGCTTACAATAACTAAAATATTATTTGGAAGTGACAGGGGAAATGCACATACTTCTGGATACCAGCTGTGTTTGTATGTTTATAGCTCACTGCTTTTAACACCAAAGACTCATCTCCTTTCTTATAAAATAATCAAAATGCATATTATAAATACATGGGTTTCCAATATCTATACAGAGAAAGTACAGGATACTTACACCGTAGTTACCTATATTTTTGCATAGTTTTTAGTGTGTACTTTGTGCCACTTAATCAAAAGCATTACTCAGTTATTTCTGCTAGACAGTTCAATCAGGAAATATTTGAGTACCTGGAAGGGTTATTTATTTATTTTTGGTATGTTCACTAAAAATGGTCATTTCTAGAGAATGAGAAGATAGGAGAAATATAGGAAAGCTTTGGATAAAATTGTAGGGTGGCCAGAACAGTTCATGAATTTCAGTTTATCAGCATTTACTTTTTGTCTCTACAGAGTAGTAAATTCAAGTGTTTTTATTTTCTGTACGGTAACACTTTACAGTAAGTGGCACTAAATTACACTTGAACTGTAATGTTACATGGAAGCACATGTAACCACACTGTCACAATCAAAATACCTAATGCACGCATGCGTACATGGTAACTTCAGTGCTTTTACAATCATAAATTATATAAGCTCCCATCCTTTCTTCCCACACTGAGGGATTTATATAGATAGGTAGATATCCTTATCATGAATACCATACTCAGAAAGTCCGCTTCAATGCTCTGTTTCAAAATCAGCTTTCCTCCTTTGTTCTTTCTAGTAAGAATCCCAGTGCAAGATGAACTGCTGTTCGTAAATGTGAAAAAAAGTCCCAAGTTCATTAATGAGCTTCAGATTACATACTAGTTTTCTTCACCTGCTTCTTGGATTTGTTAATGACACTTATGAAAGAAACAAATATCTTCAAAGGAAGATATTTGAGATTGGTAGTAACTTGATACCTTGTATTGTTTTTTTTTTTTTTTAAAAAAACACAATTATATAGATATATGGCCCTAAATACATTCCCCATGAGAACTATAATGTTCTACAATTTCCTTGGTCACTGTCATGAGGCCATCAATATAACACAGTATTTCTACTTGTCACAGACTGTAATTTAAACTGCTCATTTCCACAGGATGTTGGTGCCTTGCTGTTAGTGTATTCATCTAAACCAGAGGTTCTCAAACTGGAATTATGAATCTAGGGGGGGGGGGAATCCTCAACAGACTATATAAATCATGCAAAACCTTGAAAGTATGTATGTGTGTGTGTGTGTTACAGCCTAATTCAGACAATCCTGCATTTCCACATCAGTAGAAAGGTGAGCCACCACTTCCTGAATAAGTAACAGCTTGTGGTATGTTGCAAGCCAGAGGTTAGCTAAGAGGGAAAGACTACACCTCTCAGCTATTAAAAAAACCATTCTGAAGGCAAAGACAGTATCTATTCCCCTTTCTCGAGTAGACTTCTTCCCTGCTCTTTCTAATCTCCAATAGTCAAAAAGGCACTGAATCAGGGAGCAGGAGTAATAAAGATCTGCTTAGGTACTAGTGCAAGATCCACACAGATTCAGGGACACTAGTGCAAAGAATCTTCATGGCTTTATTGCCAACATTACAGATCCATGGAGAAAAACTTGCAGGTTGGACCAATGAACCCCATTCTATACTAATGAAATTATTAAAGTGTCAGTTTCGGAAAGAGCTTGGTATAATCATAACTAGCGCTTGTGCTAAAACCACGGATGGTATACGGGGGGGGGGGACTGATCAAAAAAGGCTCTGATGTCTATGAGTGTTGTATCAAACTTAGAGTTTCTTTATGAGAGAGAAACTACTACTATTATTATACTAAGAAAAAAGTTTGAGAACCTCTGATTTAACTGAGTGCATATGATGGGAAGTGATGACAGGCCAGAATTAACTTAACATTGCATGACCTTTTTCCATACCGTCTCTCTTTAGGCCTGTTGTAAATTGCAACCCAAAACAAAGATTCTACTGCAACTGAGCAGAGAAGACGTTAACAGTCCAATTCCTATCTACTGCTACAAATTCCAATGATTTCCTTATGCTACACTGACAATATGCTTTGGAACGGCTTACATCTAAGGATGCCCAAATGTCTGAAAATCTCACATCACGCAGTGACAAACAGGTGGATAACGTAAGCAGCAGTTCTATATAATCTAAGCAGTATGGACTTTAGAAAGAATGTATGATGATGTAAATATTAATACAGCACTAATGGACACTGGAGTTTCAGTAAACAGAATCTTACTGCAGCAAGGCACTTAAGCACCATTAAGTGCTTTGCTGGCCTGGACATTAATTCCATGAATCATTTTTTGAAATAGTAGTTACAGCTCACTGCTGTGACAAATACTTTTCCTTCCCAGTAGTAAACTTTATTCATTTGTCAGCTTTGTTTTTAAAAAAGTATTCTTTGAAAGACATGATTATGTTGTAAACCTATACTACCCTCAATGTGTCTAGTAGTCCCTACCTGATTCTCTCAAACTACCGTAACTAGATTAGCATATTATTGCATTTTTTTCCACAGACGATTTGGAGTGAACTGTAAAAACAAGCATGCAATCACATCAATGCAGACGTATTTCTTTAAAATGTCATACTGTATATGATTTATTATGTTAACACTCAACCACATCATATTATTTATGTTCTGTATACTTTGAAAAAGTGCTGCTTGATTGATGGTCTCTCAATTCTTTTTTTTTTCTTGTAGAAATTAACAAGGTAAATGTTTTTCCCCCAACAAAAAAAACCATTTAAAAACTCTACTACTGTCCTTAAAAGAGTATATTTTTCTGATAAATAATCTGACACAGCACCTTTGATCTCCATTTACTGCGACACATGATGTCATAATCAAATGCTACCCTCCCTCCTTCCCTCCCCCACGCAAAAAATAAATCCCTGGAGATAATCCTTTACAATAGGCCATTATGCTTTTAGACTTCACCAGTAGTAGCATCCATATAGAAATATTCCTTTTTCTAAGGTGCAGCACGTAGGAGTTGAAAGACAGTCTCTGCTGATTTTAATCTTCTGACATGGGACCAGTAAGGAAGAGCTCATCTGGTGATGTTTTGATTTTCCGGGAAGAGGAATCAAGCCAATCAGCTTATATTATGGTATGTTTAAATCCTGAGGGGTGTTTTTTTTTAAGCTGTAATTTTTGCCCCACATTTGGAGAATGATCTCAGAGAGGTCTTTACTGTGGAGCTAAAAGCATGGCAGAAATTCTCTATCATTCACTGTGACATAAGTTTGTACCTCACAAAATGCATAGACAGGAATTTAATATAAAGAATTAGTCCATTTACCATATACACAAAACATAGAGCTTTTGTTGTAACACTTTCGTTGTTTGTGTTTTGGCAAATCCAACATAGATAAGCAGCTCCGGAACTGCCAAATTATAAATTGAAAATTTTAGCAACTTAACCATTAATCATTAATGTGGTTGTAATTTAAAACCTGAGGCTGTGCACTGGTTGTTAGCTTAAAACTACCTTTCCATATAACATTGTGCTTCCATTGTATAACAAAGAAAAATTAACTGGAACTAGAAAAAGTTTGCTGCTGAACAGTGCTAGGACATACAGACAAAAAGTACTAATACATGTTATCTACTCAGAATATTAAGTCATATCTAAAGGGATATAATGGACATTAGAAAATGCTTACTTGTGACTGACTTACCTACAGCCCCAAAAGTTAAATATGTATCAAATAATGTTTAATTGGTTTTATTATATGCACTATATACAGATACTAAAATGCCTTGCAGCTGTGCCCCATGAAGACGTCCAGTTTGAGTAGGCAGGTGAGCCCATGTGAAGCAAATAAATTAAAAGGAAAACAGAAAAGACAGAAATAGAAATGGAAGTCTTTATAACCCTAAAAGCAGTAAGAGAGCTGGACAAATGTTTTCAAAATGGAGCTACACAAGCCAGCTCTTCGGATTCTATACCGACAGACTGCATGGTGAGGTTACCACCCCAGTGGAACTTTAGTACCAATGTGCCATTAAAAGAAAAGGTCTGTTCACACCGTCTTCACTATCATTTCCAAACAAATACATGAGAAACTATGCTAGAATGCTCGGAGTTGATGTTTTCTAGGGCATAATGTCTCAGAACTAGGCTGATTTTGAATTATAGATATATATAAAACATTCTTTGTAAACCTCTAGTCTTCCTTGTAATGTTTTATGTAAGTACATTTGGATCCTCACTAAAAACATTTTGCTATGACAATGATTGGTGAATTACTGGTAAGGACCTTGAGGAAAGACAATGGAAAAAGGAAAATCCATATACCATCTTTTTAAAAAAAATGTAGAAAAAACTCAACAACATTAACTGAGAAGATGATTAAAATTGTTAAGGCTGTATATTCAAGCACTGTATGTTAAGAGAGCAATGGATATGACATTTAGGCCATAAGAAATGTCCTGCATTATGAATGGTACCGTAATTAAAGAAAAATGCTGTCCACAGCTGATTGTTGGCATAAACTGGCTACTGAAAGATGTTGTTTACATTAATAAAGGTAGCAAAAGGATGGGAGAAAATAATGCTGAAAGATGGGAGCCAGTTTTCTCCAGCAGTCAGCCTGGTGAGTAATACTCAGAGAACCTAAGTCTGCATCTATATGAAATATTCCTTCTTCTCTTCTGCATTGACTTGGCTGCCTTCTGCATTGATAATGGCTGTATCTGCATCAGGTGCATCTTCAGCTCCTTTAGCTTCATTTGTTAAATATGTTCCTGTGGGAGACAAAAAATGTTAGTGCTTTTGATAGTGTGGAGTGCTTTTTTTTCAAATGCAGCTCTGTTACAGAGGACTAATTGGTCCTAGTGAGGTGTAGTGTAAATGTCGCACAACATTGTAGGACGAACAGTATGCCTGATCCTCCAATTTGGGAAAGCAGTAATTATAATTCATAGCCCTTATAAGGTTACAAATACAAGCCAACAGCACAGAAAGGCCACACTGCTAAGAATTCATTAACAATAAATGTTTGGGGAAATGTCTCCTAATTATTTTGCTGCTTTCTGACAAAGTCAGAAATGTTCCTGGCCTCTCAAATTCAACCAAGTAATAAACCCTATAATTTCAAAGCTAGCATTTTATGTCTCATTCATTTCAATGCAAGAATGCTAAATCCATGCAACTTTTTCCCATTGGGAGACTAAAGGTGCTTAACATTGGTTGAATCATGCCTTACAATAGCTACATTAGGTTAATCCACTGTTGTCATTGAAACTGGTTATACTTGAATATTGTTATACTTGAAACACAAATCTGAAATATTCATGCCAGCATATCCACCTGCGGTGCCTCTGCAACCTCCTGATTTTGTTTAGTTAGCCTGGCATGGCAGTAGGCACTTTCTATTTGCAAGTCTTGGATTCGTGCAGCAAAATGCTTATAGTCAGTGAAGTCTGAAACAGCCAGTTTTCACTTAAAGAGCAGTGTTGCTTATTTTGGAGCTAGGGATGTGTGCGTGTTGTCCTCTCTAAGAAGAGTGGAACACAGGTGTTACATTCTCCACTAGATTTATCAAATTACTTGTTCCTTTTGTATGCATGCTTACTCATTAGCTTAAAAGAGGCATTCTTTATTAGCCTGTATAAATGAGCTGAACCAGCATTCATTGCAAACCTAGGTCAAATGTTTGTTCTGGGGCAGGTGAAAGTGAAAAGCAGCTACTCATTCTAAAGGAACAGACATCTTTACAACAATATCTATCTGATTAAAAATTAATGAGGTTGTCGAGCGTTCTTGAATGTACAATAGTTAAAATGCATTTTTTTTTCAACTAAGATTAAAACAAAACAAAACAAAACACAGTTATAAGGATGAGTATTGTTCCACAATTTCCCTGTGCATGATATTTCACCTATCAAATTCCAGTTTACCTACACAATTGTGACATTAATTCCAGAATAGGAGGGGGCACAGTTTGATTCACTGCTTATTTGCACTTTCCCCCTTATCTACATTCCCAGTGTACAAGAGCATATTGTTAAAACACTGCAGGCTTCATCAAGATCCTTTTTGTGTGATGTTTTATTGATGCATACAAGTACATGTGCACAGCAATAGAAGACCACACAAAAAATCTTCATCCAACTTCATGTATAATCAAACCGTGGTGCAAGGTTTTTTTCAGATTTGTATCAATGAATATGTGGGCACTGGTAATACAAAAAGAGAAAGACACAAAATTACTATTTGGAACCAAAAGCTATTGCAAAATATGCATGCACATGGAAAATGAATTAACATTTTTTTTGGGGGGGCACAGAACAATGGAGACTTTCTAATGAATTAGCTCATCTTCAGAAATAAAAAAATGTAACTCCAAAATTCAGGGGAATATTTGAATGAAGGGAACTTTGCAAGCATTCCTGTTTGGCAAAATAAATAAATAAATAATACATGACTTTAAACAGTCCGGACTTAACTCCTCCCCCCCCCCATCTGTATGTCTGTTAGTACTGACAAGTTTTTTTTTAACCCCAAACTTTAGATTTTAATCCTCAATATTTTTGTTGTGACTTTCAACCAACAGTTTATGTCTGTTTGTCTTCGTCTCAACTGCCTGTATACAGACTCACACAGAATGTCGAAGTATCAAACCTGCTAAACTAAGAAGCCATCTAGGTCTGCTTTATGGCACAGCAAAGTAACCTAACTGTCTTTTCACTTGTCTGATTCCCTGAGTCACTGACTCCTTGCATGACCTTGGGCAAATTGCTAGACGTTATTTTGCCACAGTTAATCCAACTGTAAAATTGGGTAAAATCCAAGACCTTGCTAAAAACCTGAGGCTGCATGATCTGAGCTGAGTTTTCCTGGGATGAAGGAAACAGAAAAAGTGTGGCAGGCAAAAGCTAATCACTAGGAAGTATTGCTGCAAAAGGTGACTGCACTTCGATTAAATCTAGCCTACCTTTATGTCTTGCCAGATATCGACCAAGGAGAATTATAGAACATAGCGTGACGAAGACAACTACAGCCACTATCCCTCCTATAAGAGCATGGTCTGGTCCAGTCTGTCCAGCCAAAGCATTCGGGTCTGAGGGGGAAAAAAAAGAGACAAGATATGTTACTTTGACAAGCTGTGAATTGACACAGAAATCCAACTGACTACATTTAAAACAACTGTTTGAAAAACACACACAAAGTATTTAAAAAATAAGTAATTTCCTCACTCGATTTCCCCATGTTATCAACAATACAGCACTGCTTATATTCCCAGACTGTCAAAGGCCTGAGGGAATCACAATATTAAAAAAAGAGTCTTGCTAGCACAAGCTATTAAATGGGAAAGGGTTTCTGCTTTTGTCCTCATCACTTTACAACTGAAAGTCTGGGCATAGCTATTTATAGAAGCAAAAACAAGGGATTGAGAATTGGGGATCAGATAGAATCAGCAGAGTAGTGTCTGCGTAATACATAATTTATAGAGCTGAATCTCAGTGGGGATCCCTTATATATTCTCCTCCTGTCATCCCTATCGTTTTGCACTAGGGGGGAAAATAAAAGAGAACGAGAGATAAAGTGCAGCTGAGCCAAGTTCCTCTGCAGATGGCTGAGTCTGCATGAATTTGGTCAGATAAATGTAAATGCACCCTTAAAGAACATCATTCATTCTCAAGTGTTACATTTGCGAATTCAAAGCAGTTATCTGATTAATGCTGAAGTGAGTAAATTCAGATAAAAAAAACAATCTAGCAGACTTTGTTTTAGGTTCTGTGCTCAGAACATTAAAAATTCCACTGGATTTAAGCCTGTCACATTGACCATTTTTCTTTCAGGGACCTTGTTCTTGGCAGAAGCCTCAAAAAGGCAGTCACTGAAAATGATGCTACTTAGGGGTCAGTAATTCCTCAGACTTTCTGATCAGTGAAGGGGTAACCTTCAGGTATCAGTTCATCAAAATAAGTGAGAGGAGAAGGTTTTCTTTTTTTAAATCACATTGTTAGTTCTATAAAAACATTCCAGAATTTATCTTTTTATATGACAAAATATCTGAGCATAACAGCAATTCTGCCAAGATTAAATATACCAATTGGCCTGCATACCACGATCCATGGCTTTCTCCTCTTCAAGAGTTATGTGCTGCATTTAGGCTGGAGACAACTATCAGAGTTTTGTACCAGAGATATACAAGTTAGAGCCAAGAGGCAAGTCCTTTGTGAAAATATCAAACACCATCCACAATTGAAAGTGGAAACGTTAATCTCTTTCTCTTTCACTCATATGTGCCACCTTGGGCCAAACTAGAAAGTGCACCACTGGAAAGTGTGCCACTAGAAAAAAAATCAGTAAAAGTTCCAATTCTGATTTTGGATAGGGCACTAATATCATAATGCCAAATTTTAGAGTATTCTGGATCATTTTTATGTTGTATGTGCGTGTGTGTGTGTCTCCCCCCAGATTTCTGGATTTGGGGGTCTATTGTTTCCTATGGAAGAATAGCAGATCTTTCTGGGAGTCTTGAGCAGGTGTTTTGAAAGCAAACAATACAAAACTTGCAGGGAACCAAGTATGCCTACTGTCTAAAGATTCCTCAGATTGGAAGGCAACTGGACAAAGGGGTCCAAGTTTACAGACACCAGAACAAGGTGCCCCCTTTTCCCAGAGTCTAGAACCGAGTACTTTGGCTAGGCAAGTATGACTGACTTGGTTCTGCATATATTCTCTTGTTTGACATTTGTTCCATGTGGATTCTGTGGTATGACCAGTTTTTGTATGCTTGACTATTGTGGCACCTTTGCCCTGTAGGAAGCATGGCATTTCCCCCCCATAAGAAAAACTGGAGACCAGGATGACTGGGGCCACCTCTTTTCGGTGTCCATAAATCAGACACCTTTGTACAATCTTCTGAAATTTGGGGAGCCTTAGGAGAGGAGGACTTCATTCCCTGCAAAATTCATGCCAGATGCCATAAAAACATCTTCTCCAGACTCCCTCCACCCAGAATTCCCATTCCAAGGAAATTTGGGTCCCCCCACCATAATTCCAGAAAATTCAATTTTTTCACTCCATAAATACACACAATGCAACCATTTCTTGGGTATATTTTAATTTCAGGATTTCAGGATACACACTCCTACTAAACATTATGATTTTTCATGACTTGGGTTTGGGTTCACTGACTCAGCTCTCAGAGTATCCAGTCACACATCAGCTTCCGGAAACAGACATCCAAAAGCATGCAGACATCCAGGTCAGATTGGGATCATGGTGTGGGAGAGAGGGAGTTTAGAAGCGATCAGTACACCTGTGATCCCTCAGCACCCCCTCAGTGATATTTTGTAGCACCAAAAAGGCTAGGGGGAGTCTAAAGCCCCTTCTCACTGCTGAGCAATGGTGCTGATCTGAATTAGGGCCCCAAACACTCGGAAAATGAGTTAGCTGACATGTGACTGATGATCTAAACGTGACCAGTGGTGGGCAAACTCATTAGTCAACAGAGCCAAATATCAACAGTACAATGATTGAAATTTATTTTGAGAGCCAAATTTTTTAAACTATATAGGTAGGTACATTGTTATTAACTTAATTAGAGTACTCCTAAACTGGCCTTTGCTAAAAATGTCCTCAGTCTGATTGAGGTACGTTCGCTGAGGTCGACCCCTTCCAACTCTCCCATCCACACTCGTCTTGTATACTTGTTTCGT
>NW_015164677.1:645084-645206 GCF_001447785.1 Gekko japonicus
GCCGCTGTGCACCTCAGCGCCGGTGCGATGAGTTCCGCCATCATCCTTTTCAAGTTTTCTCCTGACGATTCAGCTATCCTCTGGAATCTGATTGTTTTGTTAGCTTTTTCCATCTGTAGGTT
>NW_015164677.1:645610-660064 GCF_001447785.1 Gekko japonicus
GCACAGTAGCGATTTTCCTCTCTCCTCCTTCCCTCTGGTTTCTTACCACAGTTTGATTTGTTTATGCCTGGGGGATCTCCCCCGGCTCCGCTTCAAGGAGGGTTTGGGGGGGGAGAACTCACATTTCAAAAGTTTTTCGCTTGGCTCCTTCTCCGGATCATTGACGGTCTGCAACCAGACACCATTTAGCTTTGTGTAATTCGATAACCCTCATCTGCTTGTCCCGGCCGGCATCGGCTGAGCTAGGTGAAAACCGAGCCTCTCAGGGGGCGGACCGATTGGGGCAAAGGGAGCGCCTCAATTCTCCAGCAGTTTGCCATCGAAGAGGACACCCCCCCCAAGCGCCCCCGGCTCGGAGCCTTAATCCAAGGCTCACCTGGGGTTGCCACTTGAGGTGGCACCCCTCCAATCCCCACTGGAGCGCGGAATGCCTCCCCAGCATTAGGGGAGAGCCATCGCCGAGCCACAGACCTGAAGTCAGTATCAAGACACCTAAGTGGACCAACAGACAGGCATACACTCATTTGAGAAACTGAGTATTACATTGCAACACCTCTGGAACATTACAGACCAGTAGAGGCAGCACTGCACAGTGGTCAGAGTTGCAGATTGATGTGGGGAGACCAAGGTTTGTAGTCTCACTCTGCTGGCTGAGTGATCCCGGGCCAAATCTCCCCTTCTCTACCTAACCTACCCCACAGGGTTGTTGTGAGGATGAAATGGAGACTCATGGGCAGGGTCCTCAGCTTCCCTGGCAGGAACACTATGTTAAGAAATCTCTCACAATTATGCAGCCATAGCAGGCAGGAGGGAAGGAGGCGAATACCTCCAGCGTCAGAGACATGTAGAGGAAGAGTCAAACTTTGGGGACTCACCCGTGCCCCAGAGGGCCAAGGTAGCAGGAGGCAAGAAGCCTCGGCGAGCTGGGCTCCTCCATGCCTGGCAGAAGATGAGGTGCAGAGGCGAGAGGTGGGCAAGCAGAAGAGGCACTCAGCCAGCCACACAAGCTGTGTGCAAAGAAACCCCCCCCGCCCCAAGCTTCAGAGCTGCCTTGTTAAAGGAGTGCAGAGGCCAGACTCGCAAATGAGAAAAAGCAAGCTCAGGGTTTGTGGGTCGCATTTTGGGCTGTGGAAGCGGAACTGGCTCCATTCCTGGAGTTCTCTCTAGTTCCTGTGCTTTTGGTTTTGCTTTTTGCCAATCCGCCTCCCAAGACTGCTCCAGGTGCTCCAGCCTGAGGGCTGCTGGGGCTTCCCGCACTTCAGCCCCATTATATCCTATGGGCCATTGAAGTCAATGGCGAAAACATAGGGTGTATTCTGGGGGCTGGAGGGGAGGGGGTTTGAGGGAGAGGCTCCAGAATCGCAGGGTAGCTGCTGAAGCCTCTCCCCAATATACTCACCATGTTTCAGGGGGTCCAATTCTACAGGCCCCCAAACAGGTTTCCCCATCCCCTCCATTGTTCTCTATGGTGAACAATGGAGGGAATAGGCCGTCAGCGCCTAAAGCGGAAGAGCCACACTCAAGGGGCCAAAGAGCCGCATGTGGCTCTAGAGCCGCAGTTTGCCTACCACCAGACTAGGGAAACTAGATGCAACCAGTCATTAAAGCCCTTGGAACTATGCAATATGATTGGGAATATCCATAACAAATAAAATGATTGGAAGAGCATTCAGAGCTTGTCACTTATCTCAGACCCCTTCAGTTCCTTCTACTGCAGAAATGATGGCGTGAGGTAGACTGTTTTGCTCTTTTTCACTGACCCTTCATCATGACACCTATAATACTAGGAGGCAACAGCATTGGGGCTACTGAGTCCACCAAGCAAATGGCCCACAAATAACAAATAAGTACCACTGAACTCTTCCTCTCTTTTTTATTGGAATGGTGCTCCTCCCACTGTTCTTTGCTTATCCTTAACGCAAGTCAGCAAACCTTGGGCAGTCACATCAGCAGTTATATAAGGTCTTGGGCATAGGTCAAATGTTTTTCCCTACTCAAATCAAACCAAGTGAACTGCCACAAAATCTGTGCTACTTGCCTGGAATTCAAGTACTCAGCCCATGAGAGTGATCAGAATGCTGGTAGTGGGTAGAGAAGGTGTATCTGCTGTTATTCACACCCTATCTGTTTGTTGCCTGGGATGACTTTAACCTTTCAGGGTAACAGAATTATTTTCCTCTTTCTAGTTTGTAGAAGATAATGCTTGGATATCAGGAGATAATTGAAGCCAGCCCAAGTAAAGTGCTTTTCAAACATACCTCTGCTTGGATTTTGGTCTACTCAAATCTTGTTGTCCTCTGCATTGCTGCATTAGATGGTCCAGTTTATACACACCAAAATTCCTCCACCACCAATATACAATACTAAGATATATAAAGTCTAATAACCATATTACATGGTTTTAAAAATGAAATGCACCTTTATTTACTATGTGAACCCCTTGCTTCACTGCTATGTGCTGCTAAAGAAATTTCCCAACTGACACCCTTCACAACACGCTCTACCTCCTTCTGGACTCTGGATAAATCTGGCTTCCTACTGCTCTTCCCCTTCAAGATGATCTTTTGGATTACTGGATGCACAGATGTTTGAACTATTGCTTTGGGACGTGGCTCCCCTGCCTTAACCTGCAAAGATGAATGCCTGTATTTCATGCTCAACCTCCTTTCTCTACCTCTTTGGATTCTTGCCTTCCCTGTTGAGTATAGCACATTGCACAATGTGTGCATGCTTGAAATATCTGGCTTCTTGCAGTGAGTCTGCTAGTACTGAAAGCTTGATATTGTTTTGACGGTGTTAAGTCACCAACCAACATATTTGTATTATTCCCCCCAGTAACTCCCCCCCAATTCATATTTGTTTCTTGCTAGATTGTAGTGGTGCCTCAATATCCAAGATCCCTTATAGCCATTTATGTCAGTTTCAGTGTTATTTTAAGCTAGATATAGACCGTAAGCTAGCTACTTCTTTAACACAGGAGTGAGAAGCAGTAGAAAGAAGGTTTTCTTCCTCAGGCTGTTTAGTGTGAATTTGGTCTCATGGATGATCTCAGGCTGTTTAGTGTGAATTTGGTCTCAATTTGTGAAATGAACCACATCCATGGGAGGCACATTCTCTCAAACCTCTCAAACCGGCCTGGTTCGTGCTCGAAGTGGGGTTTGTTTGTAGGTTCATGCACATCCCTAGTAGCTACATAAAAGTGAGATACTGGGAAGCCATCCCGTTCTGTCTGTCTGTCTCATCTCTCATCCATCCATCCATCTACCTACCTAACTACCTAACTACCTACCTGCTTTCATACACATGGTGGTGGAAAGTGCCATCAAGTCACAGCTGACTGAAGAAGGAGGAGGAGATTAGATTTATACCCCACTCTTCACTACTCGAAGGAGTCTTAGAGCAGCTTACAATCCCTTTCCCTTCCCTTTCCCAAAACAAACACCCTGTGAGGTACATGGGGCTGAGAGCTCTCTCTCTCTCAAGAACTGCCCTTGAAAAAACAGCTCTGAAAGAATGTATGACTGACCCAAGGTTACACCAGCAGCTGCATGTGGAACAGTGGGGAATCAAACCCAGTTCTTCCAGATTAGAGTCTGCATTCTTAACCACTACACCAAACTGGCTCTGAAGGCCTATAAAGGCGACCCTGTAGGGTTTTCAAGGCAAGAGACATTCAGAGGTGGTTTGTCATTGCCTGCCTCTGTGCCACAACCCTGATATTCTTTGGAGGTCTTTCATCCATTTGCTAGCAAGGATTGACCCTGCTTAGCTTGCGAGATCTGACGAGATTGGACTAGCCTGTGCTATCCATGTCAGGGCATTCATACATATATACCACAAATATTCAGAGCTATATGATGTTTTGCTGAAGTTCCTGATACAAGCATAATTCTTGAGACTGTACTGCATTTACTCTCAGTTATCTATCTCTGCATTTAATAGCAAGGCTGACCTCTGTGTGGATAGTAAAATCTGCACAATGGAGTGGGTTACCAGTGAACGTTCTGCAAAGTAATAACAATTGCAAGAAGGCAAAAGCAGTAGCATCAGTGACGATGATGGTGGGAAAGGGGAGGGAGTCAAGTAAGAGGATATGATGGTGGCAGGGAAAGGAAACTAAGATTTCTCTCCCTTGTGGGTCCCCCACTTGTTATATAATCACCATTTTGAGCTAAATGAATAAGGAGCAATAACTACAATGTAGCATAGCTTCCCATATCAGTAAACATGGGGCTTCTAAAATCCTTGTTAGTATCTGGGAAAGAAATATGTACCCCTTTGACTGCATGTAATAAAGAAGAAGGGCATATTAAGCGAGGAACATAAAACGAGACTACTGATTTTTCAAGAGAAGCTCAAAAGGCAACAAAAATGTTTGTTCATCACTTATGGAGGAGGAATGGAGTGGGTAGAGTAACATGTTCCCCATTATCAAGGCAATGAAGACAAGATTTGTTCATGGGTCCCTCCTCTCAAAAAAATTGCTTTAACTACTGATGTACATAAGTTAGAAAAAGTTATTCTCTTCCACACAACTCTTATTTCTTCATTTTCCCTACTGATATCATCACATAAGCAAATATGATTGGGTAATGATACTAATGCTTTAAAAAATGAATGATTAAACAGTCGTTTGGAGGCAAAATAATAAAAAAAACCCACCCACATAATGTGAAAGATGTAGATCCTTGGAGAAAGTGGTTTCAGAAAACATTTTGTGATCCTTGAAAGCATTCTTTTTTTACTGAAAATGTTTGCCTGCAAAGGTTTGAAAAAGCCTTAGCACTTATTTCCTTTTTTGGAAAATAGAAATGAACAATACGTAGTATAGAATCTGATGACTTCCACTTCTATTTTTAAGGATTATGTATATACTAGGAATAAGGCCCATTGTGGAAATAAATACAATGAGCTCTAGAAAGAGGCTCTGGATGGGTGCCCTGACTTTGGGTACTCAGCGTCAATTTGCTGTGGTGATCTCAGCAGGGTATAATGACACAGAGCTTACTGTTTTTTCCAGAGCAACTGATCTCTGCCATCTGAAGAGCAGTTGTAATTCTGACTGATCTCCAGCCCTCCCCTGGAGAATGGCAGCAATGGTTCCCCAGGAGGACATGGCTTGTTTGGAGGGTGGATTCTGTGGCAGAGGTCCATCAGTGGCTATTAGCCACAAGGTGTAGATAGGAATTCTCAGTCTGCAACAAGTGATGCACTGTATTCTTGGTGCTGGTGGGGGCAACAGTGGGAGGGCTTCTAGTGTCCTGGCCCCACTGGTGGACCTCCTGATGGCACCTGGTATTTTTGGCCACTGTATGACAGAGTGTTGGACTGGATGGGCCATTGGCCTGATCCAACATTGGCTTCTCTTATGTTCTTATATTATGTTCTTACCTGTCTGAGGTCCCACTCCTCCTCAAACCCCACCCCCTTCAGGCTCCACCCCTCATATCTCCAGGAATTTCCCTACCTGGAGATGGCAACCCTTTTTCCTTCCCAACCAACCATCAACATACCATTATCTGGCCCTCTGAATTCAGGTTTCTATCTCTTTCCCCTCCCTGTAGCCTCTGCCTAGGAAAAGTAAAATCTTTCTCCACAGTGGTTACCAAAGCAGTTCTCATCATTCTCCTCTCCCCTTTTGATTTGCACAACAACCCTGTGATGTAGGTTATGCTGAAAGTCTGGGACTGGTCCGAAATAACCCACTCAACTTGCACAGCAAGAACCTGGGTCTAGCAGACCCTGCTCTGAAGCGCTAACTGCTATGTGGAGCCTGAAGATCACCGGATATCACAACTGTACTCCAGTCAACAGATCTCTCCCCCCTGGAGAAAATAACTGCTTTGGAGGGTGGGCTCTATGGCATTCTATTCAGCTGAGGCCCCTCCCCTCCCCATACTCCGGCTTCCCATACTCCCCATACTCCGCCTTCCTTAGACTCTACCACAGAATATCCAGGAATTTCCCAATCTGGAGCTGGCAACCCTAGTTGGGCCTGGTCCCAATGAGTTCCCCACAAAGGCCTGGGAAGGGCATCCTCCCTTTGCCTTTTTACTGATAGAACCAAGCCTGGTTGCCAAACAACAGCCACTGAGGGAAAAGTTGGTCCTACAGGAGGCAAGAAGGAGAAGTGTCTTGACAGGAGAGACAGCCATTTTGATAGTTTATTCTGTGAGGGAAGAGTGTCCAGGCTGGCAGTGGGAAGGGGAGAGGAGCACACCCAGCCAATGGCACATGAGTACTCTTGAGTGGTGGTTGATGGCCCAATGGCTAATGGAGTGCACTGCACAGCCAATGGAAGAGCTGGAAATGGCTAATACCTAAGGGAATTATATACATAGGACTTCCACATGTCCTCATTTTGCCAATGGAGAAAATAGTGCCATCACATTCAGTTAGTTTGTTAGTACACCTCTTCATGGACATAAAGCCTAACTGACACATGCATATTTATCATACTTTCTCATCACTTGCTTAAAAGAGCTTGATTGATTCACTCTTGATAACTTTCAGCTGAATGTGTGAATTGCTTCCATCTGGGAACATTGTGTGTGTGCATGATACAAAACTACAATTTATGACATTTTATCTGTGATGGCTTTTTCACACATGCAAACTATCATGGAGTGTTGTAATCATTACATGAAGAATATGCATATGTGAATAAAGTCTTTGTACATGAAGAAGTACAAAAATGGGAAGAAATGTAACAGGACGGTTGAAGGACCAGAGAGTATAGGGGACAAGGATATAGGATGAAGGAATAATAACCAAAAGGGGATCTTTATGTCATGTAACACAATTGATGGAGATGGTCACAAGGTTCTCAAAAGGTGTATTAAAAGGTGAATAGAATTAATTAATTGTCTAGCTCAACTTTCATTCTACAATAACAACAATAACAACCATGAGCTTTCAAGATGATTTACATTAATAAGCATTACAATTCTATGAGAAGTGAAAAACAAATAGCTACTAACTACATTACAAAGCATTACAATTATATGAGAAGTTGAAAACAAATAGCTAGTAACTAGTCTCCCATCCAAATACTTGCCAGGGTTGGCCAGCCCCATACCTAGGGTTTTTTTGTGAGGGGGCCTTGGGGGGGGGGGCTGCCAGCTAATTAAATTGGGGGGAGCTTCCCTCCTCCTCAGCAAAGGCAGCTCTTCCATGTAGAGCACCTGGCTCCTTCCTTCCCCAAGGAGCCCCAGTGCCCCTTCCTGCGTCACCACACCAGGAGCAGCCTGACCTCCTTCCTCAGCTTCCTCCTGGGGTCGGGAGAGCTGGGGTATGCAGTGGCTGGGCTTGCCTGGCTGGGCTTACCTGCTACTGGCGGCCAGGCAGCAAGCATCTCTCAGCCCAGCCTCACAGCCTCTGCTGCTTATGCTGCCCTCATCCTCCCTGCCAACAGGCAATTGGGGGGAGGAGGAGTCAAGGCTCAGGGAGGGAGGCCCATAAAAACCACTAGGGGGTCAGGCCCCATGGTAGCTATGGGCCTGGGATTGGCCCTGATTTGCTTCTGAGATCTAATGAGATCAGGCTTTCCTGGTCAGGGCATCTTAAAGAGAACTTTGATGCAAATAGAACCCTAAGAAAGTTAATTCTCTTTATTCTACCCTAGTAATAATCTATCATGTAATAAATTTATTGTGTGACAGTAGAAATCTATCCTGAGAACTTCCTTAAAATGCAAATGTTGTATAAGTAAGTTTACATTACCGACCTGAAAAATTTGACATTGAAAATGCTTCTAAGAGTTTTGTTAGGAATGCAGAAAAGCAAAGGATTGGTCCCAGAAGACTATATTCTGAAGCTTCTGGCCATTGTATTGAAGTGTAAACTCAGTGATGTGGCTAAAACCTCCTCTTTGTTCTGCATGAAGAACAAAAGACCACCGATCGTTCCAAGAACATTTAAATTTATATACTTTGGATTAAGGCATAGAAGCTGATTCAGGCACAGAAGCATAGGATATCAGCTCCTTTTTAGGATTAGACTTTGTGAAATGTTGGGAAAGCTTTTCTTAGCTGCTCAATGAGCAGAGCCTGAGCTGATTCCCTTCAGAGTTGTACCCCTGGTGGCAAAGCTTTGCCTCCTCGAAGCAGGTATGTTTTACTGTGCAAGTAACTCAAGTGATATTTGTGTCTTTCCTTCTCATTCATGGAAGCTGTCTTCAACTGATGCCCCTTTACACTGATACTTTACCCTGTCCCATTTCCTTCCAAAACCCACAATTCTCTGTTACATAGTTAAGGTATTTGCAAAACCTTCTATCCATCATAACATCTCTGTTAGATCAGACCAGTGGTCTATCTAGTCCAGCACCCTGTTTCAAGCAGAGGTTTCACATAGCATCAATCTTCATCCCTACATTTGTCTATTCTAAGAGTTTATCCTCACCATACAACCCAGTTTGCCCATAAAGTTAATGTTCTCAAGGCACCGTCTTCTTGATTCCAAAAAGTTTATTGGTCAACATAACTCCTCCAAACATTCTCAGACTCCACTTCTGATAACCAAGGGAGGAACAACTGCCTCTACAATTGTTGTTGTTGTTCAGTCACACAGTTGAGTCCGACTCTTCGCAACCCCATGGACCAGATCCCGCCAGGCCTTCCTGTCTTCCGCCGTCCTCTGAAGTTTGCTCAATTTCATGTTCGTTGCATCTATGACACTGTCTAACCATCTCATCCTTTGCCGTCCCCGTCTTCTTTGACCTTCAATCTTTCCCAGCATCAGGGTCTTCTCCAGTGAGTGCTCCCTTCTCATTTGGTGGTCAAAGTATTTGAGATTCAGTTTCAGTATCTGGCCTTCCAGGGAACAGTCAGGGTTGATTTCTTTTAGGATTGACTGATTTGATCTTCTTGCAGTCCAAGGGACTCTCAAGAGTCTTCTCCAGCACCATAGTTGAAAAGAATCTATTCTTCGGCGCTCGGCCTTCCTTATAGTCCAACTCTCACAGCCATACATGACTACTGGGAATACCATTGCTTTGACCATGCGGACTTTTGTTGGCAGGGTGATGTGTCTACTTTTTATCATGCTGTTTAGGTTCGCCATCGCTTTCCTCCCAAGGAGCAGGCGTCTTTTAATTTAATGGCTGCAATCACAGTCTGTGGTGATCTGGGATCCCAGGAACATGAAGTCTGTCACAACTTCCACAACTTCCCCTTCTATTTGCCAAGGAGTGATGGGGCCGGATGTTTTACACACTAATCTACAATTAGTGGGTGTATATGTGGGTGGGTATGAGAGACAAAAGAGATGTAGGACTATTGAGCCTTGTATCATGAGGCTTTTGGCCTATATCATGCAAAGTTTTGAGGTATCTAGGGATGCCAACTCTGGATCAGGAAGTACCAGGAGATTTTGGGGGTGGAGTCTGGGGAAGAAGAAGAAGAAGAGGTTGGATTTATACCTCACCCTTCACTCGGAGTCTCAGCGTGGTTTACAATTTCCTTTTCCTTCCCCTCCCCATAACAGACACCTTGTGAGGTAGGCAGGGCTGAGGGAGCTCTTTTGAGGACTGCTCTTGAGAGAACAGCTCTGAGAGAACTTGTCCTGAGTGACCCGAGGTCACACCAGCAGCTGCATGTGAAGGACTCTGTGCTTTGAAGTACTATACCTAACTGGCTCTCAAGGCAGGGCTATGGGAGAGGAGGTATATAATGCATGCAGTCCACCCTCCAAAGCAGCCATTTTCTCCAGGGGAATTGATCTCAGTCATCCCGTTATCAGTCATAATAGTGGGAGATCTCCAGGCAGTACCTGGAGGTTGGCAACTCCATGTGTACTCAAGGTAGGAACATCAATCAAAGATGAGTCCACACCATGAGAGCTGTACTGTTAGGATCAAAGGAATGTTGACATTGGGCTGCCCACAAAGCATTGTAACAAGCCCTCTCTTAGAGTATGACACCTGACTTGTTGGTTGAGCCAAGCTGAAAACCATTTATTTTACTGGTTCAAGAACTGACGGTCAGTTTTGGCAGGAGGGATTGGTCAGTAGCTTGAAGCTGCCAGTCTAGCCAATCAGAAAAAGGAATATTGCTTCTAGGAAAAGGAGAATATTTCCTTCTCAATTATTCAATGGGTTCAATTTTGAAGGGATCCCTGGATTGGGTGAAAAAGGTTTTAGACTCCTCTAGAGTCAAAGGAAAAGCTGTAATCTCACCAGGAGGGAGAATAAGTACAGGAAGAAAGTGCTTGCCTCCAGGAAACTAAGTTAGTTAGGTGAATCTATATGAAGACACATTGTTGCTGTGAAAAAATCTCCAAAACAAATATCTCACCATTAAGAATTTAGTCTCTAAGAAATTAAGCATCTATGATACTTGTAGCCTGCTCAAAATATTGTAATTTGTAAATACAACAAAATTTACCCCAGTTTTCTCATCCCCCGCCTATTCCTAACCCAACCATGCCTATTTAATAAAGTCATCATTCCTGTTCGAACTTTACTTCATGTCAAGTGCCATTTACAAAGGAAATAACAAGTGGGCTCCTGCTTATCTGTAATAAATTTCTGGCCTGGGTAAACCCCAAATTTCTTCTCTACTAAAGGGTGGGTCATAAACCGTTTATTACCACACACTACCAAGAGGCTGCCCAGACAGACTGAGGAACAGCTGTTCAGCATTTCGGTGGGAAAATCTGCCTCACAGAAAACGAAGAAGCAGGGGTCCGTCATAATAGCCTTTCAGATATCCCAATCCCAAGCCATGTAGGTCTTTAAAGGGCAAAACCAACACCTTGAATTGGGCTGACTGGTAGCCCGTATATTTGTTGTAGCATTAGGGACATATGCTTCTTCTTCTTCTTTTTTTTAATTATTATTTTTATTGGGTTTTCTATACTTAGAACAAACACACATTTAAGACACCAACAGACATAACATACATGTATCCATTATTTTCCGTTATTTTCACAACATATCGCATTGTTCAGAAAAATTTAAAAAACAAGAACAAATTGCTTATATTGTTATTAGTCTCCCCATTCTAATGCTACACTTTTCGTTATCTGCACTATTCAGCCAATTACCTCCATTATACATTCTCCTATTTTACTATTCTATTTCTTCCTTCTCACTTTTTTCTTAGTGATAAAGACTCAATATGTACTTTACTAGCTTCTTTAAATACGGTAACTCACCAATTCATTCTTATTTACTGTATCATTAGTTATTACAAACCCACACCAAAATATCACCACAATAATTAATTTATGTAACCTGGTAATTATAATATTGATCCTTTTAACCATAGAATTCATTTATATTCCATTTACAATATATCAGCAGAAGACCTTATCTTTAGAGAAGCCTTGACTTGGCCTACACACTGCCACTTTCCAAACTACTCCTTACAATCATTTCATGATTTTGTGGCTAATACACTCCCTTCTTGGAATTATATTACTATGTAGTCCCCAAGTTAACCTTAAACAGTTAAACATACAGCTTATAAACAATACTCATACCTACAAACTCACTAAACTAAACCACTTAGCAAAATAATAATAATAATAATACTTCTGTTATCAAACACAGAATTCCACCTCCACCTAACTTATAATAGAACACAGCAATAAATAAATCTAAGGTACACCTTAAGAACATAAGAACATAAGAGACGCCAATGTTGGATCAGGCCAAAGGCCCATCCAGTCCAACACTCTGTGTCACACAGTGGCCAGAAATACCAGTGCCATCAGGAGGTCCAGCAGTGGGGCCAGGACATTAGAAGCCATCCCACTGTTGACCCCCCCCCCCAAGCACCAAGAAGACAGAACATCACTTGCCCCAGAGCCCCTAGCTATACCTTGTGGCTAATAGCCACCTTCTGACCTTACAATCAATTTTTTTTTAACATCAGTAACATCAGTAACCTTAAAGAGCAAGCCTAATTCAAACATCCTTGACAAAAAACAAAGAGTCATAACACAGTTAGAAAAGAGTTGAAATACTTTGAGGATTGTGTTAGTAAAGTTGTAAGATAAACTTTGTACTTATTTTATGTCTCTCTCCAACTATGAATCTAGAAGAACATACTGAAAGGAGATTGCAGAGTGTAGGTAGGGACATATGCTTCTGATAGCTGGCCCCAACCAGCACTCTAGTTGCAGCTTCTGAACATTCATCAAGGACAACCCCAAGAAAAGTGCACTGCAATAGTTTAGTCTAGATGTAACTAAGGCATGGATAATTGTGGCTACATTTGATTGATCCAGGAATGGATGCAATTGATGCACCAGCCAGAGCGGGACAAATGCATCCCAAGCTACAGTAGCCACCTGATTTTCTAAGGTGACTGCTGTGTCAAGCTACACTCCAATGTTGCAAATCTGGCTTTTCAAGGGGAGTATACTACCAAGACAGTAGTTCCTGGTCTGCCTTTCTACTAATGTAGAGAACCTCTGTTTTGTCAGGATTAAGTTTTAGCTTGTTCACCCTCATCCAGCCCATTACTGACTCCAAGCACTGGTTCAGAAAAGCAACAGTAACCTCAGAATTAGGTGGAAAGGAAAGGTAAAGCTGGATATTATCTGCATATTGGTGACATCGCAATTGATACTTCCTGATGACCTCGCCCACTGGCTTCATATAGATATTAAATAGTATGGGGGATAAGCTGAAACCCTGTGGCGCCCCACAGGTCAAAGACCAAAGAACAGAAATCCCCAGCTCTACCTTCTGAGACAGACCTCCCAGATAGAACTTGAACTACTATAGTATGGTGCCTCTTAGTCCCAGTGCTGAGAGGCAGTTCAGCAGGATACTATGATCAATAGTATTGAAGGCAGAACTAACAGGATCCCATTACCTTTGTCTAGTTCTTGATAGAGGTCATCAACCAAGACGACCAGAACAGTGTGTGTTCCAAATCCTGGCCAGAAGCCAGATTGAAAGGGATCCAGAAAATCAGACTCTTCCAAGAGCCCCAGAGCTGAGAGGCAACAACTTGCTCTAGCAGCTTGCCCAAGAAAAGATTAGAGAGTGGCCAGACATTTTCTAACATAGTAGGGCACAGGGATGTCCCCCCACAATGTCTAATCGCTGCCTCCTTGAGTACAGGTGGCACAACTCCACAGTCCCCCTCTGGCAGCTTTTTTTGGCCAAGAAGGACAAGAGTCAAGAACACAGGTGGTAGATCTGATCTCTCCAAGGATCACATCCACATCCTTGTGATCCATGAAGTGAAAGGTATTCATATAAATCGGACAAGCAGTTGCTAAAGCTACAGCATCTGTACATCCATCCATGCTGGCATGTAACCCAGAGTGGATCTGAGTGATTTTGTCTGCAGAGTAAGTGGCAAGTTGATCATGGTGAGCTGTCCTGTGGTCAGAGTCCAATTCCTTGGGGATATGATGTAAAAGTCCCCAAACCACAAAAAACAGTTTAGCTGGACGATGCAGACACAATGATGGCAGACAACTATAATCGCTGCTGCAGAATAGGCTCCATGCCATGCCATCCCTCTTGTTTCATCACCATCAGCTCTCTAGTGAACCAGGGAGATTGCTTGGTTCTGTCCAGGGGAAAAAGGTCCTCAGGGATGATTGTGTCAACAGCCCAGCCCAGGAAAGCAGAAGTGGTAAATCTGAACTCTATCAGGTAATGATCTGTCTATGAAAGGGAGTAAGCTTTAACTCTCACACCTCCATATCACTATTCATTTGCATTGTAATAGACCAAGTCCAGTGTGTGGGGCCAGTAATCACTTGGGACAGGCCCATGGTCATTATGGAGGTCATGAAATCCCGAGTCACTCCTGACAGCCTGGTCTTGGCATGGATGTTAACGTCACCCAGGACACCCAGTCTTGGGGTTTCCACTAGCACATCTAAGACCAGATTGGCTAGCTCAGGAAGAGAGGGAAGTGGGGTACACCACTTACCCTGTCCCAGTCACTCACCTTCAGGAGCACACACACAAAACTGGTGGGCTGCTGGATGAGGCACCTAAATAGATGGATGGAATAATGGTAGACCACTGTGGCCCACCCTCTTGTCCCCCTGGTCTAGCCTGCTGCTGTACAGAGAAACCTGGAGGACAGAGCTGGGCCATATTTACACCCCAAGCCTCATCCAGCCAGGTCTCCATAATATATGTCAGGCCAGCCAGCTCATTCAGGATTAAATTCCGAATGGCAGTGGTTTTTCCCACTTACTGACCTGACATTCAGCAGCAGGACCATAAGATCAAGAGGCCCAACCATCTGCATCAGGATCTTCTCCCCTAATAGGCAGCAGCTTTTCAGTGTCTCAGGCAAAGAAGGACTTTTCCCACTACCTGTTATCTGAGATCTATCAATCTGAGATGATACAGACTGAACTCAGAACCATCTGTGACCAAGGCGTGTTCTCAGTCAATGAACCACAACACCTCCCCAAATGACATATGTTATATTAGTTGCTAGTATTTTATGCCATATATATATATATATA